>NW_016188051.1:0-4222 GCF_001687245.7 Rhagoletis zephyria
CTTAGCTAAAACTCAAGTAGCTTCTCGGTTTTTACACAAATTTTTTACTCCGAAAAGTTTCGGAGTTATTTGTTCGGGAATATTTCATACATTCAAGGATGCATTTTACATTTTTTTGTGCTTCCAAATTTCCATATAAGAACATATGTATGTAAGTACCCTGATATGTGGCGTATTTTTTAATGCTTTTGTGTATTTTATTGAAAAAATTTATTTGTTTCAGATGTATTACTGCAAAAGATGTTGTATTTATTTTTTCTTCAAAACATATTCTTACCCTATTTATTTTAATCCTAGGTTTTTGCGAATTTTCTAAATTTTATTTTACTCCGAAAATTTTCGGAATAGAAAATTTGCAAAAATAAATGAAGGAGTATAACCAAGCCGAATGCAAATTAACTGCCAACCCGCAAAATAGTAAGATGATTACTCCGAAAAATTTCGGAGGTAACGGTTTTATGACACCGCATGCATTTTTGAAATTAAACCGACCCAAGTTGTATGCCAAATTTGCTAAAATACTCTTTGTGATCTAAAACAGCCATCGTAACAGATTAACATATCCGCATTATAGAGTCATTCGCAAGTTTTGTTCCATTTTCCCATAAATGCGGCAACTTTCCAGCACTCTTCATCTTCCTCCCTTTACTATGTTGCTCAGAAACTCTCTCGTTCACATTCCATATGCATGTAAATAGTTTGAAGGTCAAATAAGGTTATTGAAATCTTAACATTTTTTTTCAATGGTTTGCCTATCATTGTGTGTGCGTGCTACACTACACTACATATAGAGTCTAGGCTACCTGTCTGGCGTGTTGTCTGCAATTTGTTGTTATTATGTACACGTACTTATTTATTATACCTATATTGAATATTTGTAAATCGAGCATGTGAAAGTTATGCGGCGCCGATTTACGCACAAAATACTGCAAAATCCATGGCATCAACAAAACAACCAACCAGCCAATAGCAGCCACGCAGTCCATAAATGACTACAGCGATGAGTGGAAGCTGTGGAAAACTTTTACAAGTTGTTTATTTAATTTTTTGCTGTGCGGAAGCTGTAGTATTTAAAAGCGCGCAAAATATGATTTCGTAAAAGTGTGAAAGCGTATAGAAAAAGCGTAAATAAAATAAATTTCAACAAAAAGTGAGGATTTTCTTTCAATCGGATTTTTTTTTCAAACCATTTCTGTAGTAAAAAAATTTAATCTCTTAATTGTCATAATGCTTTTCCATAAATAGATACATAAAGTATGCAGCTGTTACTGGCAACGTTGCGCTAATTCCATCTATTAGTATGCCCTAGATGGAGGTTCGCTTTTATTCGCTTTTCTATGATTTCTAAATACGCATTTATATAAGGGTTGTCCAAAAATGCTTGTGAAAAAAGTAAAGTCGGAGTTTTGGTGCTTTCACCCCTAGAATATAGAAAAATCCTAATAATCGAACAAATATATAATATAGGTATATAAAATTTANCCCCAATTGCATTTTTTAGGGTTTGTGGGGGACTAAAAAAATTAGTTAATTTGTAAATATTAAGAAATGTTAAATAAACAATTGGGTATTATTATTGACAGTCTAAGAGAAACCTAGTTTTCCAATAGAAAAATATCGATTTTCAAGAATTCCCCAATATTTCTTCGAAAAATTTCGAACTTTTCGGAGTTTGAAATGCCAACGCGTATTTACAGAGATGTGTGTTTGCGTAGATCGTACGTATATTGAATAGTATTTAAAGCAAAAAATGGGTTTCCGAAACTTTCGGAGTTCTTAAAAATTATGTTATTAACAAAATGATTCATATTTATAGCGTGTTTTGGGGTAAAAATTTTCTCCTGAATGTACCTCGAATATTTTGAGCGCATAAATTAGACTCCGAATATTTCGAAGCTTTACAAGAGTGGTTTGATTTTTTAAGTTCGCAATTATCCATGTCTTTTACGAGATGAAATTATATATCCTAAACTTGGTTTAGCGTAAAATCTTTAGTTTGTATATATCTTACGCATTTCTTAGGACAAAAATTTGTTTCCTAATTTTTCGGTGCTCTTAAAAATTATGCAATTATAAAATTCATAATACTTTGGGCCTATTTATGTTGGAAAATTATATTCTAAAAATGCCTTAAGTGTTTCTGGAAACATAAATTGCTCTCCGAATTTTTCGGAGTTCACGGTAGTTCTGTGAAAGCTTTCCTTTTATTACATTGGTAATACTTTGAAGGTATTTGTTGGTAAAATTTACCTTTTCAATATATTTAGTGTTTTCTTAGTTCCGGAATTTTTGGAGTTTGCTAAAATGTATCATATCTGAAACTGGTAATGCCCTTAACTTAGTTTTTAAGGTATTTTAGGCATCTGGTAAGCACAAATGGAATTCCGAATTTTTCGGAGTTAAAAAAACAATTTTTTCTATCGTTTTTTTTTTAATAATAATGCTTAAAAATAATTAGATTTTTATTTTCCGGAGTACGTGAAAATTTTGTCAAATATTTTCGGGCCAATAAATGTTGGCTCGGATTTAAACAAAAAGCACCCTGTTAAAAGTGAATAGAACGTTCACATTTTGTTAGATATGTGTTTCTTTTAGATTAATGCAAGTCTTACTTTCACTTCAGACTGGTTCTTAATCACAGATACATACGTGTACAAATGTACTCTATGTATGTATGTATTAATGTAAGTATGTAGTAGTTCTGAATAAAAAATTAATTCCAATTAATGAGCACATGGCTACAAATACATAATCACATTACGTACGCTTATACATACATATGTATGTAGATATGTATATCTCAACTCTGTCAGCTAAACCAGTTGAAGTGCTGATGAAGTGCGCGCATTTTAACTAACTTTATATGCATAGCTTGTTTTTTGTTATTACATATTACAATCACAGTTTTTGTCATTGTTGTTGATGTACACACATATGTATAGTATACACATTTCCGTAGTCGCTGGAAACTCCCAACAGGTCCTACAACTGACTGCCTTATACCTACATACATATGTTCATATGTACATGCATACATATGTCAATATGTATACAAGAGAACGGTTTAGAAATAACTAATGAGTCAGTTGTAAATAGAGCAAAAACTGCAACATACATACAAACTTAAGTACATAAGCCACCTCAATTCTGCCTCACTAGTTCTTACCCCTTTCGCCCTGCTCTGGCTGTCCGGCCATATTTTCCTTAAATTGCTGTTGCTTCTACTACTTCCTGCCATCGTAGTGCGAATGTCTATTTATTTATCTGTCGCACTGTTTGTTATTTACCAACCTCATTTGCTGCACCACCATCCGCGTTGGCAGCGCAATGCGTGTTTGATGACTTGACGCCTGCTTCGGTTGGTTGGCTGGTAGTCTGGCTGAGTGCGTGGCTGGCAGAGCTGTTTAAATCATCACACCATTTGTTGATGAAGCTGAAAATGCAAAAAAAAATATATAGAAAAACAAAATCCAACAAAAATAAAATGCAAGAAAAACGCATAAAATCACAAAAAAAAAAAACGTTAAAAATGTTCAACTGAAAAGTGTTCGTTAAGAAAAAATAAATTAAAATAAAAATAAAAAAAGGCATGATAAAGTTTGTTCTGTAGCGATGTAAAGAAACTTTTCCTGTACGATACCTCTCATTTTGTTCCGCCGCGATCCTTTGCTCTGACCTCTCTGGCGAGAGCCCGTCGGGTGTTGGTCCGATCAGAACTAGTTTTGAGCGAGGTGTGTAATGATCTTAATACGTCGTCTGCTTGTGACCCAAAAGTAACGAGAAACGAACTCCGTTGATCTGCTGTCAAATCCGAAGCCCTCTTCGAAAACCCAAATTACAGGTTCGGACTTGTTGTGTAAGCCTTTGCAGCATCCTGAGTTGAAATAGCCAGCTACCAGCCTGCCTAATGGCTTTGCCGGTGAAATGCCGCAGATCCAGCTCGACCAGGTTTCTGTTGGAATGTTCGTCTTTGACAGCCTTTCGAAAGACTATTTGAAAGATCTGCTAACGAAGAGGACCTTGCCTCATGCTATTCATTGCCTTTTACCAATCACTTTTTTGAAAATTAAATTAAATTAACAAATATACACACAAAAAATAATAAAATGAAAATGAGCAAAAATAAATTAAAAAATTGTATTCCTTTTATAACAATAATCTAAATATTATAAAATTAATAAATTAGAAAAAGAAATAATTTAATCAAAAAAGAAGACAACAG
>NW_016188052.1:0-4222 GCF_001687245.7 Rhagoletis zephyria
TCTACTTACTTTGCTACATATTTTTCTATTGTTTAATTGCGTTTATATACATATTTCTTAACCACGAGTCACTTGAGCGTTTCGCTCTGTTTTTCGTTTTATTCTTCAAGAGTTGAAAACTATTTTTACTGTAGTTAATTCTCTTTGCGGTTATCCCCGGAATGATTAATTGCTCAGAAATTGAGATTTATGTATTTTATTCATTAGCGAATAAAATGTTAAAGCAAACAAACAAAGGTAAACGATACGCAAAATATTGCATCAGTAAGTAAATAAGTATTTAGTAATAATAATATTTTGGCGCTTACACTTTGGCTAAGGTTTTTAATTACTTTATCGAGGGATCTAGGGCCACGTCAAGTGCATATTGTGGTTTTGACAAGGCCTCAAGTCTCTCAGCTGTCTCTCCCTGATTTCCACAAATTAATGACCACAGTGATCATCGACAGATTGAGGATAGTGTTTAGATGGCCCGACCCATTTTTTTTTTGCATCAGCGTGCATGTTTTGTCGGGGCAATGTCTTTGGCGGCTTTTGTCTTCTCGGTGTGGTCATCGAATGTAAAAGTAAGAAGTTAATTGACTTCTGACAATCTGTTAAGCCTTTTTATAATTAAATGCTTGATTTTATCCAGCAAGGTTCGATTTGAGTCCGACAAAGCAGGGTACATAGGGACTTTGAAGTTGAACTTAGCTCTTAACGCTGCGTTGCAACAATGAAGCTAGCGCACCGTCCTATCTGCGCATTGAGTTAACACTGAATCGAAGTCCAATACGTTGGGCTGAGTTCTGTTTCGTCAAACGCGCCACCTGTGTTACTATTCGAAAGCGTTGAGAAGTTTTTCTGTGATAGCTAAGGTGCACTCTGGACGTCCGTTGCCAGATTTCAATCTTCAGCTCTGCAAGGACCAACGCCGGTCTTTTGATACAATTTTGCTGCATTCCTGCCTATCAGCATCACAAGCTATTCGCACTCACGCCTTTTGCCGTTTTTGTTTTTTTTAAATACGCCTTTCTTTCCATCTCTTTTTGCGGGCCCACTCAATTGTCGGGCGAATCGGAATTCTCTGCAGGGTGGATCGGTATAATGCGTATCTCTCTGCGGCAGTTTCAAGGCACTCTTCGTCATAATATTTGTTCCAGTGTTGATGGCAGTAGCCAACTTATTTATATACATATATCCTGTCGATGGGAAGATTCTTGTTTAAGCATGATTGAGGGTCGAATCCGAAATTTCTTAGCTGCCATTAGTAACTGCAGCTTTGCAAATTGCGCGAAAATCTGAGAATCCAATACAAGCAATAACAATAACTACTGGACTGTCCACTCTGAAATTCTCATGAGTTATTTTTCAAATTCAGAACTTAATTCAGTTTAAAAATTAGAAATTTCCAATAAGCAATATTTTTTGTTGTTATTATTTGTTTACAAAGATTTAAAGAATTGCATATTATTTATGCAAAGTAAAACATAATTTTGGATATGTAAGCATCTTTTCTATCGGTATTGGTAAAATTTGCATTAACCCAGTGGAAAATTAGTAACTGCTTCTTGTGTATCCCAGCAGAAAATCTGTAATTTTTCATTAGAAATATCCTGTATTTACTCCTGTTGCAAGTGGTTGTAGTCGTTACATATGCACTATATAAAAGTTAAGGCGGAAATTGTAAAATTACGAGATTATTTTCACTTGGGGTTTTGATGTGATCTTTGCTGCCGGTAACCGACACGCGTTAACAAGACGAATTCAGTCGGATTTAACCGTACACTCAAAAAACTGGCCCTCAGAAGTAGTACGAATGAAAACAACTCTAATCAGCTGTTTTAGCAACATTGCTCATTGATGAACATAGTCCGGGACTAGTTAAGGACATTTTCGCGATCATTTCGGCACTAGTTAAGGGTCGTTTGCGACTTTATCGGGATCATTACGGGGTTAATTCGGGACCAGTTCAACGCTAGTTCAGGACATTTTTGGGTTTAGTTCGGAGCCATTACGGGCCAGTTCACTACTCGCTCGAGATCACTTAAGGGCTAGTTTAGTTAGGATCTAGTTGGAGTTTTTCAGGGACATTTCGTTGCTAAATGTTTACACATGAAATTTCATGAGTATCATCTTTTCATTCATTGCTAACTAAAAATTGTAGGCGGTTATTGACTATGGCAAATATTTTTTGTAGTTGTACATATGATATGGAATTATCGATGCAGTTACTGTTAAAACCATTTTATTTTTCTACCTCAAGGAGTTAAATATGCACATAGATACACAAGAGCCTAAGCATATTCTAAACTTAAACATACATATAACTATTTTGAGAATTTTTCAAATTTAGCATTTAATCGCAAATTAAATTGTATCTACAATTAGTATTTGTCTGAAAAGAAATGCATTGACAAGTCAAGCGCAGCAACGGCACAACGTGCAGCCANAGCAACCGGAGGCTGAGAATGCGGCCCCTAGCAAAACAGCAGTCGCCGTCAAGATCTATCCCACACAATTTGCGCAAAATTTGAAGCATTTATTTTTATTTTGCGAAATTGTTTTTATTTTTATTTTTTGTTTTTCTTCGAGTCATTTACGCGTTCATTGGCACTTACGAGTAGTTTGGCCATAAGGCAAAGTAAGCACACAGAAACGTGGATAGTTCGAGTAAGTCTATGAGAAATGTGCGCGTTCCCCTTTTCCTATTTGCCATATTTTCTATTCACATACTTTCTTTTTGATTACAGTTAGTGGCTTCATCTGCAGAGGGGCCGCGGCTAACTTACGCATTTCCATCACTACATACATAGATACATACATAGTTCAGATGTACAAGATCAGCATTACTCGTTCAGCTGTCTTTCTTTGCCGCCCATTTTCAGCCTAATGCGCCACATTTTTGGCCATTTGCCCGGCATGGATATTCTTTGGGAATGTACATAAATATGTATGTACGTATGTTTGTATGTAGTTGCAGCGCTTTGAAGAATTACACGCGTCTGTTGCGTTTATGGTTTTACGGCCAACCTAAATACACAGTTGTTTGGCATGTACATAATTAGTTGCAGACAATTATAGTTGTTGGCAGTTGCAGTAAGAACTGGAAGAGAACTATTTCGCCATACAGCTGATCTTATTTTGGTAATTGTAATTTTGTATTATTTGCTGTGTTAATTTTTCTGGCTTACTTTTAGTGAACTTCCAAATTTTGCGAAATTATGAACAATTTATGGGAGGCATGTTTGGGGTTAAGGCCGGAGAGTTAATCGACTAGTTGTTAAGTAATTGTGAATCAAAAAAAAAATATCCATGGTCCTCTGCAATAAGTACACAACTCAAAGTTTCATTTAATTAAAGTTATATAGCGCATTAAGTTGATAAATAACCAGTTAATGAATGCCCATTTTGGCGGCACTAAAAAGAAAAAAGGTTATCCTGAAGCGATATTAAGTCGTAGCGTATGAGTTCCCAGTCAGAACCCCCACTAAAACCGACAGTTGTTCGATAAGTTTTCTAGACCGCGCACGATCAACTACCGGCCAACTTCGTATGTCGATGCTTCCGCCCAGCGTTCGATGACCCCACTAAAAGCCCATTTGTACAGTTCATAGGTTGTCATAGGTACCCCAAAGGCCTCACTTTTCTTGGTGAAGGCTTCTAAGGTACCCTACCTGGCCAGTTTATCGGCACAGCAGTTTCCGGCTGTCAGAGCAGATTTTTTATCTCTGCCTGAAACACGCGGGTATCTAAATTTGATATCTAAGAGTAGTTCATTACAGAAGACTTCCCCTTCAACTCTGACATCAAACTTCGACCCATCCGTGAATATGTTCCGAATTTCAATTCCCTTCGCTTGGTGGCGGCACATTTACTCTAGCGGGTGCAATTAGATAATTGGAAATCATCTTGTGCAAGAACGACTGCGCGCTATGCTTGCATAAAACCCCGGATGTTGTACGGGATGTACATGGCAGTCGTCTGGCCTATCACGTTCTACGGTCACGTTCTAAACGGTCGAAATCAATATGGGTCCGAACGGAAAACTTAGACTTGGTACGCAATGGAGCAGCCCAGTGGCGGGCCTTGCTGTGTACACGGGTCACAGAGGAAGAAAAAGGCATTGGAAAGACCAGGGGAGAAGGACTCGATTTCCTATGTTCGGTTGGTTCGATAAATTATCTTACAAACATTTTCCCTATCCTCTTCATATGCAGGTATATGTATGTAATTGTCGCAT
>NW_016188053.1:0-483 GCF_001687245.7 Rhagoletis zephyria
GGCACTGCTCTCCGCTCCAACGGCATTAGTTGCCGCAACAACACTGTTCGAGGAGATTTGCATCACCTCAGAGGAAGAGGAAGAGGAAGAGGCGGAACTGGAAACAACTGAGCTGAACTGCGTTTCCGGCTTCAGCAGCCAGCTGTCTCGATAGAGGTACTCGTAGGCGTATCCGGCCGTCACAAAGGCAGCAGGTATCAGGTAGAAAAGGGCAAAGATGGCCGAGCGAATGAGGGCGGCGGCAGTCTCTGATTCAAACTCTGAAGAGGAGGGAGAGGAGGAAACCTTGTCAGCTGGAAAGAGGTTTTTGCCGGTTGAAAACAGCTGATGACTGCCTTTGGAAACGGCGGAGGAAGAAGAACTGGCGGCCAAGTTGCGACGAAGGTGGTAGTGTCGGCGGGAGTTGTGTTTAACTGAGGCGGGAGTTCGCGAGTTGACCGGATGACGTTTCGATGAAGCACGCAACGAGGAGGACCTGGCAAA
>NW_016188053.1:553-4221 GCF_001687245.7 Rhagoletis zephyria
TGTCAATCAGCGAATTGTACGGCGGCCTGGAGGTGACGGTGGTCGTCAAGGATGAAGTCCCACCTCCTCGACTTTGTGCTTTGTGACGTCCTGAGGCAGAGGAGGAGGAGGTGGCCGAAGAGGAGGAGGAGGTACTGTACGAGGAGGTGCTCGACACCGTGCCGCAAAAGTGCTGGCTGTTTTGAGGTGGCAACAACAGCGACTGACCGGAGCCACCGCTGTTTGTTGTTTGCTGGCAANCCGGAGCCGCCGCTGTTGGTGGTCTGCTGGCAAAGGTGTTGAGGGGGAAGTTGCTGGTGGTGGCGGGGGTGATGATTATCTTCAGCAGCCGAAGCTGACGCCCGACGGAATCGCCGACAGAAGTGGCTGCAGCCGCTGGCGCAATCAGCCTCGCTGCGAGCAGTCTCCGAACTTCCGCCGTGCAGTTGCTCTTCAGCAGAAGCAGTTTCCTGGGTCATGGGCGTGGTGGCAGCAGTGGCAGTGGCAGTGGTGGTCATCTCCAGGAAGGGGCCACCTTCTGGGGAGACAGCTGCCAGTGCACAGCTGCACAACTCCTGGTCGCCCTCTCTGACCACAAGGACAAAGCGGGCAAAAAGCAACGCCCCGAGGAGCATGGCCACGCCCAGGCCGAGGTAGGCGGCGCTGGGGAGGAGGACGAGCACTAGAAGATGTCTTCGAGATTGGCCGCCGACGTAGCAGACGCCGGTCAGCTCGTCGCCGTCGACGGCTCGCAGCACCAGCGCGGCGAGCGTCTGCGCGGCCGGAAGACACCAGGCGAAGCAGTGGTAGAGCGTCCGGTGGGCGGACAGCTGGGAGAGACTGAGGCGGAAGGCGAGCGAGGCGGACAGTGTCCCGGAGAGGACGGTGAACCAGGCGGCGGCGGACATGCCGAAGTAGTAGAGCAGGAGGAAGGAGGCGGTGCAGTGGGGGTTGTAGGCGGCGGAGGTGACCAGCAGCCAGGCCAGCGATGCGGAAGAGGAAGAGGAAGAGGAAGAGGAGTCTTCAGCTGAAGATTCGCCACCGGAAGTGAAAGCGGAAGTGGTGGCCAGCTCAGTGAGGTGACAGGAGACGGCCTGGCGGCCGACGGCCGCTCGGTAGAGGTAGGCGAGGGCGGAGAGGCCGCTGCAGACGGCAATGTACAGCACGGCTCGTTCCGGGTAGCGGAAGGAGGAGGCGGAGGCGGAGGAGTTGACAGATTGGTAGGGAACATGACCGACTACTTTACCGGCGGAAACAGCAGAGGGGAGTGGCATTGCTGCTGTTGCTACAGGTGATGTGGCGGATGAAGAATGGCTGGGGGCAACGAAGAATGCGGCCAGTGTGAGGGCACAGCTGAGCAGCGCCAGGGCGGCCCAGATGGCCGTCCAGTAGTCGACGAACTGCTTGTTCTCCTCGCTGAAGAGAATGTTGGCGCCGCATTTGGGGACGCACTGAAGGTGATCAGAAGCGGATGTGGAAGCGGAAGTACTCAANTGAGGGCACAGCTGAGCAGCGCCAGGGCGGCCCAGATGGCCGTCCAGTAGTCGACGAACTGCTTGTTCTCCTCGCTGAAGAGAATGTTGGCGCCGCATTTGGGGACGCACTGAAGGTGATCTGAAGCGGATGTGGAAGCGGAAGTGCTCAGAGAACTTTCACTTGAAAGCAGGAGAAGAAAGCTGCTCTCCAGAAAGACGTACTGCTCTGACTTGAGCAGACGTTGGCAGCGATTGTTGCGCCGATTGCCTGACTGTTTTCGCCTGCCATTGGACTCTTCAGCAGGTGTCAGCTGATTGTTGGCGGGGTAGCTGCTCCACGAGCCTCCTCCTCCTCCTCCTCTTTGCTCTTCAGAGCCTGAGACGATCACCTCATGCGATGATGATGGTGGTGGCAGATGACCTTGGACTGCAGGACCACCAGTGGGCCCTTGAAGCAATGGCACCTTCTGCTGCTGGTTGACCACCACCTGGTACTTGTGGCCAGTGTTGACCATGTGAGGATTCTGCTGATGCTGCTGCTGATGGTGACCACCAGTTCGACTGTGATCAACGGTGACGATGGTGGGCGGAGGTTGCGCCAGGTCGACGTACTCGGGCGGCGGCCCGTCCATGCACATCTGATCCACCGAGTTGGTGGGCACAAATTTGCTGCAGTTCAACGCTTCGGGCCAGGGAAAGCCGAGCTCCTCGAGGACGGGGGCGCACCGGCCGCGAACTGACTCGCAAAGCGGGCGACAGGGCCCAATGGTGACGGGCACCTTCTCGGTGCACATCGGCACGTAGACGGAGCAGAGGAAGAACTTCAGTTGAGAGCTGCAGCCGTAGTTGATCAGAGGGAGGAAGGTATTTAGCTGGAGTTCGCCGTCCGCCTGCAGCTCGTGGCCGACAAAGTTGGGCATCGAGGTGACGTTGTAGCCGATGTTCCGGCAGATGTCAATGCGAATCGGCTCGCAGGTGTGCGTGGGCGGGGGCGGCGGCGGAAGGAGTTGAGGATGATGGTGAAGGTGAAACTGGTCACTCAGAGTGTCGTCAGCGTGGCCACCGAGAGTGTCGGACTCCTCGAAGCTGCTTCGGAACTGCTGCTGGTCATTGCTGTTGCTGCTCGAGTGTTGTGGCGAAGAGTAGCTGCTCCCGTGGTGGTGGCTGCCGTCGGCGAAGATGACCGGCGAGGAGTCGAGAAATGATCCGGAAAGGGATGATGAGGGTGATCCTTCTGAGTCAGTCAAGGATGAAGAAAAAGAATCAGATTCCGAGAGTTGAAACTGCTTTTGCTGCTGTTGCTGCTGTCGCTGGCGTTCCTTGTTCTTTCGCCTTCGACCGTTTTTACCACCACCGCCGCCTCCTCTTCGACCTCCTTCTCCGCCTCGATCCTTTTCATTGTTGTTGGCATCGACGAGAAGCAGCGTTTCGGCGAGGAGCAAGGCGACCAGGCAGGCCCAGCCTACCGCCTTAACAGTGCTCAATTTTAACTTCATTTTTGGTTTGGGGTTTAATATTTGAAGTTTGTGTAATTTTGTTCACTGAAGTGTTTACACTTGTGCAGAAGTAAGCAGGGCACAACAAGTAATATATAGAATCACAAAGAATGGATCACATCAAGAGCACTGCTGGCAGTGCAGGCGCACAAACACACACATGTTTTAGCTGATCACACTGCTGGTCAAATCATCATTGTGCTGAATTGGAGAAAAATGGATGAAAAGTCATGAGTATAAAGATGATGTAAATGAGATAGTCAACTGGTTAGATTAGCACAAACACACACACAATTCATCACCGATAGTTGAATAATAGGGAAGAGGGGCAGATTAATACTCAAAAGTTTGCAAGTTCAAAAGCAGAAGGTGAAGAGATTAAGAGTGCGCGCGCGAGCGTTTTGAGACCGCGNTCTCACCGGCTCGTCCACTACAGGGCGACCGCTGTTTGATTTGGGTGGGGTATCTTAGTACTCTTGGCACCTTCACCACCACCACCAATATTGGCTCAATATTGCCACCCTGTCCGGTGTTCGGTGGAACAGAGTGCCTGGGCATTGGAGCTGCCTGTCTTCAGCAGACTTCTGCAATGGAGGAGCAAAAAACAGAGAGAAAGAGAGAGAGAGAGAGAGAGAGAGAGAATGAGAGAGAGAGAGAGAGAGAGAGAAAGAGAGGGAGCGGGCCCTCGCCCTCTACCCTCGAGGAGTGACGAGTTCCC
>NW_016188054.1:0-4221 GCF_001687245.7 Rhagoletis zephyria
TATAGTATATGAAAGTAAATTTGCTAAATTCCAAGCGCTATGGTTGTGAACCTATGAGATTGCTCTTGCGGCTTACATATGTATGTATGATTGTATATATACAAGTCCATACAATTTTAACCACAGAAGTGGGAGTACTTGGAGTTATTAATAAAATTTCGTATCTAAGTAGATGCGCAAGGCAGAATTTCTTATGCAAACCGTTTTATTTTTGTAAATACGTACATATTGTTTTTTTTTTGTAAAATATAACTGCAAAAAATTTTGACCACTACGGCTAAATGCAATGAATCAAAATTCTCATGTAATAAATAACTTCCAGAAACAAAGTTCTTAAGTTAAAGAAACAAAAAAGTTAATGTGCAACTAAGTAAACATAAAATTGTGGCATGAAACGTGCACAAAAGCAGCAACCATAATACGACAAGTGACAACTAAATTATAGTTACTCGTATTTTAACTACAAACAAAAGTGCATAGAAAATAAGAAGTATACATCACACCCGCCAGTTCAACCGAATAACAGCCGTGTTGCAACCCGCCTAGGTACCACACTTTGACTTTCTCCCAGTGTAGCACTACCAAAAGCCTGCCAAATGAAAATGGTAGATAAATCGTCCAAGTTGGATAAGTTTAGCGCCAACATAGGCGGTGGCGGCTCCGGCGTTGGTGGTAGTGGCATTGGTGGGGTTGGCGGTGCTGGTAGTAGTGGCGGCAATAGTGGTGTTATGACCAGCACTAGCAATTATGGCGCTGCCGCGGCCAGTGGCGTTGGCAGCCAAAATATTCAGAAGCCGGTGCCAATGAAATTGTTCGCCGCCTGGGAAGTGGATCGTACGCCACCAAATTGCATACCAAGGTAAGTTTTGCATTTTTCTCTCCTTTTTTACGTATATAATTGTCAACTTTAGCCCTTTTTACGATGCCCGCGCTAAGTATTTTGGGTTTTTTTGTTCGTTTGTGCAGTTGTTCAACCTTGCAATAATACGTAACCACAGAAATTCCTTGAATTGGGTGACATATGTTCATTAGGGTGCCCTTATTTCGAAAAGAGTTCAGGTTCTCGGTCTCACTCCCTAGAAATGTGTGAACAGCCTAAAACTAAACTATGCGAAGTTTTAGGTCAATCAAAAAAGATTTAGAGGTGCCTCAAAGCGCGAATAGTTTCCCATGTATTTGATATAGTGAAAGTACTTTTTGGTAGAAATGGTAGAAAATTAATATTTTTCAAACGATTAACTCTTCTCTTCAGTAGACTTTCAGAAAGAACACTCAATTGTTTATTTAATAATTTATTAATATTAACTATTTTCTATGGGTTTCCCAAACCCAAAGAAATGCAATGTGAGAACCCATAAAACATCGAACATCGTTAATATTAAACATATTTTAAATAACCAATTGAGTAATATTTTTTTAAGTCTTCTGAAGAGAAACTTAGTTTGCCGTTTGAAAAATATTGATATTCAAGGATTCTATACAATTTCTACGAAAAATAGTTCTTTCCCCATATAAAATACATAAGAAACCTTGAGCGCTTTGAGCCAACTCTAAATCTCTTTTGATTGATCTAAAACTTTGCATACTTTAGTCTTTAGCCTATTCACACATTTCTAGGTGGTGATACAGAGAATTTAAACAATTCAATTTTTCTCAATATAACTAGGGGCCACCGTAATGTACATACATACATACATATGTACTTGAATATGCATAAGAACAACTAAACGTCGGCTGCGCTGCTAAGGGCAGATGTTTTTGTTATGTTTTCTTTTTAGTTTATTGCGAAGTTTGCAACTATTTATACATCAGCTAAGGACAGTCAAGTTACAAACATACATACGGCACACCGTCTTCAAAAGAGTCACTAAAGACTATTTCTTATCACATGATAATCATATGGGCAAGGGCCTTTACCTTAGAATATCTGCATATTTCTTTTTTCTAAAAGCGAACCTATTTACTTATGGACTTCAACTAGTCATAAGGAGTTAAAGAGTTTAACTATGCATTCATATTACGTGTAGTCAACTATGGAAATGTATATCGTTTTAAATTACACAAATTCAAAAAAATTAATTTTTCTCTATACAAATCTAAGTTAAAAAAAACGTGTTTTTTTTAATTACATATCTACTTGTTTAGCCGTAACAAATTTTTGCCAAAAAAATATAAAAGCATCCTGATCCTTGTACATACTGCCTTTCGAACTGATTTCAAATCGGTGCGATTTACAAAATCTATTTCGGAGGATTTATAACGAAGAGGGAAAATTTAGCATTAAATCGAGGGATATAACGTAAATGATGTGGTTCTAGCAGTTTCCATTTGAAACATTTAATACTTTGATTACAAATATACAATAATACTTTGCAAATCGCACCGATTTGAAATCGTACTATTTGCAGAACATGCCAGTATATCTCGGGTTCTGCTTATCGTAGACACTCTCCTTCCTCTTAACGTCGTTTTAAAGTAAAATATAACTTTTTGAAGTTGATTTGCATAGTGAACACCAGTAAATTAGGGATTTAAAATTTTACCATCGTAATCCTTGTTTAATTTCTATAAAAACCGTGGTTAAAAAAATGGGGGGTTTTCAAGAACTATTTTTAAAATATTTTCCTTTATGACGAGATGGTTTATTTTGTTAGAATCAACAATTTTTTGTAATTTTTTTCGAAAAATTATGTTAAGATATATTTGGTAATGTGTTAAACATCGGGTTTTTGCAAAGAGTGAAATTTTATTGCGGATTCCGATAGAATACCTATCAAGAAATAATATTTGAACGGCAAGATTTTTCTTTAACACGACAAACCCCTAGAAATGGGTGTGGCAATTTGAGGGCTAAAATTAATAAAACGCAGATTTTATTGCGGATTTCGGCAGAATATCCCTTTGTTAACAGAATTAGTTCCACAACTTTTTCAATGAAAGAATCTTCAAGAAATGGACGCGGCAATTTTATAACTAGGGTTCAAAAATTTAGATTTTATTGTGGATTTCGGCTGAATAACTTTATAACGTAACAAACGTGGATAACGAAAGAATATTCCGTCGAATTTCGCAATAAAATAAAATGTTTAGTCCCACAAATGCAACGCCCATTTCCAGGGGGTTGTCGCCTTAAAGAAAAATCTTGCCGTAGGATAGTATTCTATCGGAATCCGTAGTAAAGTTTAAGTTTTTACCAAAACCCGATATTAAACACCTTGCCATATAGTATATGTACCTCATCATAAGTTTTCGAAAACATATTAAAAAAATTGTTGACAAACTAAACCATCTAATCTTAAAAAAATATATATATATTTTAAAAATAGTTCTAGACCAACACCAATTCTTTGGAACATGTTTTTTTATAGAGAATTACATAAGGATTAAGATGGTGTTATTCACGATGCAAATCAACTTCAAAAGTTCAACTGTTAATAGCTAAGTAAGCTTTAGGGCAATCAAGACCATCTTACATACAGAAATGTTAAGCCCGTTTCTCTAGCTTTAAAACGACGTTAAGATGAAGTCTCTACGATCAGTAGAACCCATCTCGATTTGAAGAAGTATATGAATGGTCAGAATTACGAAAAAATTCGAACTTTGACATATCATATCTCCGAAGAACGTGTTAGCTTATTTCATGCATAGAGCCCATAAACAATTTTGAAGCGAATCGGAGACATGACATAATTTTTTACGAAATCCGCCCGACTAAAAAAAGAATGCCTCATATACTTAGATATTCAAATATGAATGTACATATCGCAAACCTAGACCTAAACTGTAATCAACTAAAAAAAAAAAAATAGAGGAAAATTTTTTGCATAAATCAATGCATAGTTCTTACTTCCAATCAATGCAAAAATCTTTTTCATCATGATTATATACACTTACTAAAAAACTACTCTTATACCTGTTTTTGTATTAATTGCGTTGTATCTGTACGATCCACAAGCAAGTTATATTTCCCGATCCCGATTTGAGTTAGCTCACTTTAGATCTACATAGGTGTGGGATATGTAAATGTGCATGTCAATTTCTAAAGTATAAATTTATACTCTTGTGTAGATATCAAGTACAGATACATACATATGTACATTTAGTTATAATTAATTACCAGTTTACGATTCGCTACTCTTAATGCATTATTCAAATAGCTTAGTCCACCATTGGCATGTGACAGTTCATAATAACTACTGCTTGTTGTAAGTCACAAAAATG
>NW_016188055.1:0-4220 GCF_001687245.7 Rhagoletis zephyria
TGTAAATTTATATGGTGTTTGTTGTATTACCAGATAGGCTTTTACAAAAAAATACGAAACATTAAATAAACTAAAGACAAATAGCCAAAACAGGTTAAAATATCCCACTCCTATTATTTTGTGGACAACTGTATATTTCGTTGTTAACTTTTCCATAGCTTTTGCTACTTTCGGAGTGAAACTTTAAGCCTACCTATTCGATTTCAAATAATTTATTTCGAAGCTTTCCAAAACGGTTCAATATAATTTTGTGGACATTTCTAATAGTACTCGTGCCAATTGCTTATTTAAATAATTGATTTTGCGCTTACATATCGTTACCTTAATAAAGAAAGCCCTAGGTAACATTTTGGTTTATTTACAGAGTAGTTGTAAAATCCTATAAAAACCAAAGTTCTTCAAATTGCGAATTTCTTCAGTGTTTTGATAAGCACAGAAACTAATTTAATGATGTAGTATGGTCTTTTAATTATTTTATGTCCTTAGTGGATAATCTAAATGGATTAGGGCATCTCTGTATTGAGTTAGCGATATAAAGTTTTACTTTTTTTGTTACACACTAACTTTCAAAATCCGGGTTTGTGAAACCTTTTAGCATCAATTCTGAATAAGTACGAAATTAATCCTAAAATGCCTTTTCAATTAAGACTTTCGTTTCTAGCGTTAAAGTTGCATTTTAAGCCTTTGTGTATTAAAGGCAAAAAAAGCGCCGAAAAATACTCGTCTATTGAAGAGTTAAATAATCAAAATGCTCCAAAAACCTATTCCACGTTTTTGTATTTTGCACAGAACTGCTGAACACATGCGACCTCTGCAATGTAACGATCATCCCACAAGTGAAGTGAAGTGGCGGCCACTTAGAGAAATATGTTTTTTGATGTTGGCCGGTACACACCCCTAACCAATCGGCCTTGGTGGTATATAATAACACAGGTCGAGACCAAAAGAAGGCGAAAACTTCTCTAATATGTATTTGGGTTACGGATTTTCTATACACTGTTCGTTTTTTTGTTGCTTCAACTATTAAAAAATGGTTACATGTAAACAAGATTGAGGCTACAGAATGGATACCGGAGATGCATTGAAATTTGTGTCAAGACAGAAACTTCACCTTATTTTAAATCGAAACCGTTTTCATATAAGGCCTGCTATCAACGGTCTTTGTCGTCACTTTGCTGAGTCTCACAAAAATAAAAGGTATACAAATGGAATTACAGCAAAGTAGGGCGTNTTTTTTTCAGTAAATATTTTCACCCAAAAAGTCTACAAGAGAAATGTAAATGTAGCGTTTAAATAGATATATATTCTTTCAGTTTTCATAAATGCTAAATATGATTTGTACGTTTGTCTTCAAAGGTTTTATGCCTTAACTTATGTATGTATGTATATTTCGTTTTTAACTTTTCCAGAGCTTTTGCTACTTTCGGAGTGAAACTTTAAGCCTTCATATTCGATTTCAAATCTTTTATTTCGAAACTTTCCAAAACGATTCAATATAATTTTGTGGACATTTCTAAGAGTACTCGTGCCAATTGCTTATTTAAATAATTGATTTTGCGCTTACATATCGTTACCTTAATAAAGAAAAGCCCTAGGTAACATTTTGGTTTATTTACAGAGTAGTTGTAAAATCCTATAAAAACCAAAGCTCTTCAAATTGCGAATTTCTTCTGTGTTTTGATAAGCACAGAAACTAATTTAATGATGTAGTATGGTCTTTTAATTCTTTTATGTCCTTAGTGGGTAATCTAAATGGGTTAGGGCATTTCTGTATTGAGTTAGCGATATAACGTTTTACTTTTTTTGTTACACAAATCCGGGTTTGTGAAACCTTTTAGCATCAATTCTCAATAAGTACGATATTAATCCTAAAATGCGTTTTCAATTAACACTTTCGTTTCTAGCGTTAAAGTTGCATTTTAAGCCTTTGTGTATTGAAGAGTTAAATAATCAAAATGCTCAAAAAACCTATTCCACGTTGTTGTATTTTGCACAGAACTGCTGAACACATGCGACCTATGAAATGTAAGGATCTTCTCACAAGTGAAGTGGTCGCTATTAGAGAAATATGTTTTTTGATGTTGGTCGGTACACACCCCTAACCAATCGGCCTTGGTGGTATATAATAACACAGGTCGAGACCAAAAGAAGGCGAAAACTTTTCTAATATGTATTTGGGTTACGGATTTTCTATACACTGTTCGTTTTTTTGTTGCTTCAACAATTAAAAAATGGTTACATGTAAACAGGATTGAGGCCACAGAATGGATACCGGACTTAAGATGCATTGAAATTTGTGTCAAGACAGAAACTTCACTTTATTTTGAATCGAAACCGTTTTCATATAAGGCCTGCTAGCAACGGTCTTTGTCGTCAAAACTTAGCTCACTTTGCTGAATCTCACAAAAATAAAAGGTATACAAATGGAATTACAGCAAAGTAGGGCGTTGCTAAATCGGTTTTCTGCCTTTTATTTTTTGATAGTAGTAACATTAGTTTTAACGGTTTCGCCAAGAACGTACGTGAAACAATATTTAGTCAAGATATGTCAACGAATTTCGTCTTCAAAATATGACACAGCGAAAACTAGCCTTTACCATCATAGCTTGTAATTCGTACTTTCTAATATTCCTTCACTTATCTTAACTTATTTACATATGCACGTACATATTTTCAGAAGATTCGCGCAGAAAACATCTATTTAGTTCGGTTAATTAGCTGTAATAACGTCACGTTCGACACTTTCTAAACTAATGAGAGCAAGTGTAAACCAAAGTTAAGGCCACTTTGAGTAACCACGCAGCTAACTGGGTCATGGTCAACATTTTTTTTTTTTTTAACTCCAAGGGAAATTTGCAACAGTCAACAAAAACGAAAAGCAAAAAATATATAATTTCTGTATCTGTAAGTAAACAAGTGCGCACATATCATACTACTTAAGTACCAGCAATGCATACCAATAAATTGTATTGCTGCGCACAGCAAAACAAAACAAAACGTAACTATTTTACAATATAATCAACTAAGTCGAACTAGCAAAGCGCTTTGCAATGCACCAAAACTTGCACAAAGATGTTAAAGTGCATATGTATGTACATATGTACATACGTCATCATGTACGTACGTGCATAGTCAGACAATGTGTAAATGCAATATATCAATGTGTTTGTAAACAAGTAAACTTGGTATCTGTTAAAGTTTGAAATTCATCAACTAGATATGTAGGCTGTGCCGGATTAAGGGCAGGGCCGAAGGGGCCCTTGGTACNCGTGCATAGTCAGACAAGGTGTAAATGCAATATATCAATGTGTTTGTAAACAAGTAAACTTGGTATCTGTTAAAGTTTGAAATTCATCAACTATATATGTAGGCTGTGCCGGATTAAGGGCAGGGCCGAAGGGGCCCTTGGTACAAAAAAAATTGGGCCGACATTTTTTTTTTTTAGTCACACGATTGGTACAATACAGCGAACTTCTATGAAGAGATAAAAATTAAAAAGGCAAAACAACGAGAAAAGGCAGAAAAGGGCAATATAGCAAAAAAGGCAAAATTAAAATTTAAATTTTTAATTAAGGAAGTCATGAATCGTGTGATTCACTAATTTGTTTGCATATACGATTAGGCAGACAAAATAGCCAAATGCCTTAAAAACCTAACCCTGGTAATTATTAACTCAAAAAGGGGCCCCACATTCTTAATGCGGCCTTGTATTTATGTAGGTATGTATGTGCATATGCATCTATTTAGTTACCTAGCCTTCTAGTGCGGCAAAATTAATGCAATGATTCGCTATCAGTTTGTGTATTTTTTGAATTGTTGTTACTGTTGCTTTACTATATTAGCAATCTTAAAGTTTCCATACTTCTATTTAATAATTCCTATAGATAGTTTGCATGCAACACTGCGAATTCAGCAGCTGAAGGAATTCATTCGCCAGAGGGGAGTGTGCGTGGGATAAGTAGGAATCGCCGGTGCATACTGTATGTATGTGCTTACGTATACACATATACATAAATAGTAGTGTAAACGAGTGCAAATAAATTGACATTGCATACGAATTTGCTTCGCAGAGGGTATCTATTACATAAATGAGTACGTACATATGTACTACATACTTGTAAATACAGGGAGCAGCTATTAAGCGGGTGGTAGTACACGCCTACTCAAAAAGGCCATAAAAATAGCTTATAACATCGTTGGTTTGCTCGAAGAACGTAATT
>NW_016188056.1:0-4220 GCF_001687245.7 Rhagoletis zephyria
TCTGCGGACGAAGGCTTCATGAGCATAATTTACTTCGTCCCAGGCAAATGTTTCCATTAATTTTAGGATCACTTTTGATTGGTTGGATTAAATTGTACCAAAATTCATATATTTACACCCATTTATATACCAGTTTGCTACTTGACTCAACATGTTCAGTAGCATCGACACATTGACCTTCTTTATAGTTCTGTAGACTACTTAATTTTATTTTTATGTAGCTTCTTGTGATTATTGTCAAATTGCCACATCTCTACTTATTACAACACTGCATTAAGTTCCCCGGTTGTCATCTGTAAAGTCTTTCATATAAAAAAAAATGAAATCTGTTAATCGTGTGAATACCCTTCACTTCTCTTTTCATTTCACAGAACAGACAACAGAACAAACTAAACATTTATACTACTTTTGTCCTTCAAATATCTCCTTTCTATACACTGTGCAAGGTTTTTGAGGCATCTCCGCTCTACTACATACGAAGTATAACGGCTACCTCAGGCTCCACATACACAAACAGACACGCACATGCGCGATATTCTCATCGCCTGCAGTCATTATTTTGCAATAAAATTCATAACAACAGCAACAAAAAAGTGCGCTGTCCACCAAAATTCGTTGTTTCGCCGGAAGATAAATGCTTGTTTCAGCTAACAGTTCGCTACACTACTTGTGACATGTTGTACATTGATGATATTGGCGGTAGCCTACTTGCAGGCCTGTTTGTTTGCCTTAAGGGTGCATTGTCAACAGCGGCTCTTAAAGACATTTGTGCATAAGTATATACTACGTACATATATGTATATATGTCACAATTTCCTGCTACTGCCATGCGTAATATGGCTGATCTGAGACATGTTTTTCCTTTTATTTTTTTTTAGTTTTAAGTGCGCCACACAATTCTCATTAATTTTTATAAAATATATTAAATTTAATAAGTTTTGATGTAAATTATTAAGTGATTTCTCTGTAGCATCAAAGACGTTGACAACAGGTTCGTTGCTTGAGTCTTTCGTATTGAGACATGTAAAGTGGTGTTAATTTAAGATGAATGTGACCACATTGAAATTATTAATAAGAAAATTGCTCTGAAGAGACTAAAGAATACTTAAAAAGTTGTAACAGTCTATTTTTTTTTTTAATTAAATTGGTCAATATTAATTTGAGAAGCATGGGAAGAGTATAGCATTGAAAAACATATACATATGTATGTAGTCGCTTCGACGCCGCTGGTGAAGAAACTCATTTATTATTCTGAGTTTTATTATTTACCAAATATGGTAATCGTTTCAAGTCCAATGTCTGAAAAATAAATTTGCAGAAAAGTTCAAAATGAAGAAAGTTTAAATTGGACGAAAACAGTTTCAAGGCT
Organism: Rhagoletis zephyria; assembly: GCF_001687245.7. Lineage (NCBI taxonomy): Eukaryota > Metazoa > Arthropoda > Insecta > Diptera > Tephritidae > Rhagoletis > Rhagoletis zephyria. The sequence goes on from NW_016188056.1 coordinate 1,370, forward strand.
TCGCATAATTTGAGTAAGGGTAGCGAAATTTTGTTTATTTGATCCTTTTTAATAAAGAAATCTCTGGATTTTAAGGACCTTAATGCAAAAATTTTGAAATATTAGTTATTACCGAATGTGTAGTTTTCTGTAGGTTTCACTCAATAGTAGATTTAGAATAATTTTTTGACATCGCGTGGCACTCTTCATTCGGTAAGAAGGGGTATATGAAAAATATGTTTTACAATTAGACCTACAGAGTCCACTCTTGGACAGAAAATGTCAGCTTTGCCACGATAACCTGCCTGCAGGGTCAAGGACCTCATTTATAGCTCATCATATTAAACTCCTTCTTTGCCCATTTAACAATAAATGTGCGTCAACTAATCAGAGGCAAATTTGTAGAAAAAATTTAGAGTTTCAAACTAAGCGTGCTGAAAACGATACATAACACAGATCTGCGATGGCTTCTCTATTAAAAAACTAATAACGATTCGGGTAGGTATTAGTTACCAAACCACGAAAAAAAAATAATGCAAAAATTCCATTACGTAAATTTTCCGAGAAAATTCGATCTTCAATTTCCTAAACATTACTGCGTTAATGTTAGAGTTAACTTCAAACTTAAATAAGTGTTTCTAATACAAATACTTGGTCCTGGTCTGGTAGTTTTAGTTAAACTTTGTAGGAATATAATTTAATTATAAAATAATTGATTTTTGTTTTTTCCTGAAAATCTAAAACGAATCTAAACCATGCATATCATCACGTCTATCATTAAACAGCCCTGCGATGTGTTTCTTCTTAGAAATAAGCAATTTAAAAAATAATTAAAAAAAAAATCCATCACATAAATTTTCCTAGAAAATTACTTTTTTTTTTTAATGTTGCCGCATATTACTGACTTTAACTTCGATTTTAATTACTTCGTTTTTAGGCGTATTTTTATTTTATTTCTTAAAACTTACTTTTTTAATTTTTCTAAGTGTCGGTAAATTATGCACACACAAAATTTTATATATTCGCGACAACATGCGCCAAATATAGTAAAACTGCGTTCTTAGTTTTTCTCTCTGACATCAGCTTTTTTTCGAAGGACTTCGAATTTTTAAAAATATAATTACTTCAAAAAATTATTAAAAAAAATCAATACAATGGGCGTGTGTGAATCGGTAACAAAGTTCTATGGGGAAAGCTGTTGAATAATATTTTTACTATGGTGAGAGAGTTTTGCCAATTTGCTGTGTGAAATGAAATCTTTTTTTGACAGCATTCAATTCTTGATAACTGCAGATTTATGCGGCATAAAATATTATAAATCGAAGTGAAATTAATATTTAAGGAAAACATCTGCCATCGCTGAGCGCAATTCATCAATTTAAGCTTTTATTTAACGAAAAATTTCACACATAAACAATCTTTCCGATTGTCAAAATTTTCTATTCATTTGTCCAAAATTTCACTAGCCTCATAAGCTACTGAATTTTTATTCACCTCCTAGTTGTCAAAAATTTACTCGCCGCGAACTTTGTTACCGATTCACACACGCTCAATGTAGAAAAATGGTATGACTATCAAATTAAAGAGAAAATTCTTTAGAATTAAGTCCGATTAAATTTTCTGGTGCATAGGAACAATTAGGTATTGAAAATGTCCTCTTCACATTTTCCATTTAAATAGCTATGACTTGAAATTGCGCACTCTATTTGCCTATCAAAATTTCACAGTGAAAATTATGAAGATCAATTTAGTATTTTGTTTTATTGCCAAACAACTGACTCAATGTTTAAAGTTAAATTTTCTTTTATTCATGAAAGCTATAGATCTTTTGATATAGCCGAAGGTAGTACTTTCCTTACTTTTTTATTTTGTAATGGCATAGGTCACCACTTCCATGTATCTATATTTTCTCCGAATGCAGATGATTTTAATATGTATTACACAATTACAAATGTAAATTTTGCTTAAAAGAAGACTTCAAACTACACTTTTCACTGTTCCGGATATTGCTGGATTTATTTCGGAACATATTGTGAATTAATTTAAAATTTTTGTAATTGTTAGGAATTTTCAGGCTCAGCCGCACATTTATATCTTAGATTTTTGTTTTAAGAATGCGTGTAGAAGAAGATATTAAAATTAGGTGATTTTTGATTCCAATTTTACATATGTAGTAAATCCATAGTTTACTAAGGTTGTTTGTTTTCATTACAAAAGTAAATCTCAGCTGGCATCATTTAATCATTTGGCTGCAACAAACATGTCAGCCTTATCATGAGTTTCATTTTCCCCGAACCGGTTTACTTTTCATTTTTCATTTCCATGTATTCGCTATGGGCGGGTGGAAAATTTTCGACTAAATTTTTTTCGGGCAAAACTCAGGATACGGCTGAATTAATTTAAGTATAAATAAATATATAAAACTTTTAATAAATTAAAGTTACTTTGCACATTACAGCCATACTAACAGCCGAACTATTTCATAAACAAGCGCGCAATCAGCAATCGAACACGTTGACTTTATACAAAATTAAGATATTAATCATAACGATGCCGACTTATGAAACTGGTTGCTCAGTGCATGCAAATGAACTTATTAAAAGCAATATGTACACACACATATGTATGCACTTATATTTTTGTAATAGCACAAGTCCTAAAATAAGCACATATTCGCGTACATATTTCAGCCCACCACAACTTTTTTGCTGAAATTTAAAAAAAAAATTACACTCTTCAACCGCAAATAATCAATTTAATTGAACGGCGTCGCTTTTATTTAAGCAAAATTAGCGAGATTGATGTATGTCAGTGTTGTTGCTCCGATTGGCGAGGATGCACTTGAACCTTGTGTTGCTGTCAAATTATACAC
>NW_016188057.1:0-4219 GCF_001687245.7 Rhagoletis zephyria
ATGCGGTCTAAGTGTGTAATTTCCAGAGCCGCCACAACTGAGCGGTTGGGAAGGCCTAGTTTCCAAGCCGCCTCTTATAAACTTCTCTACCGGTAGGCGATCTGAATGGACGAAATCCAGAGTCGCGCTATTTGATCGGACGGAAAGGACTAGTTTCCATGCCGATCTTCTTATTTCATACATTATGGGGGATCTGAATGGACTAGATCCAGAGTCATCCAGCTAGTACGGATGGAAAGGACTAGTTTCCATTCCAGACCTTTCTATCTGATAGCCAATGTTCTACAGTGATCAAGTAGCAGCCTTTTGAAGGTACCAACGTTTTCACAATTTTTTATTTGAGCTGGAAGTTCATTGTAACATTTTAATCCCTTATCTATTTCTGTTGTATACAGCGGCAGCCTGAAGCTATTATTCCCCCTGAGTAAATACGAATGGGTTTCACTATTATATCGTAGGATATCACTCAGATAATCTGGAAGTCTACCTTGTTTTATGTTAAACACGAATTTCATAGCGTGATAGAAAATTTGCTGTTTCACGCTCAGCCAGTTTAATTCTGCGATCATTTCCTGTATGGGTGTGTCGTACCGCTTGTTCAAGATAAATCGCATAGCCCTATTTTGCATTTTTTGAAGCTTATCTATTTGTGTGTCGCTTGCTATAAAAAAGATTGTTGGACAGTATATGAAATGTGGTTCAACTATAGATCTGTAGACCAGAGTCTTATACCTCCTTCCTAAGTACTTACATGATCTTTTCATGAGACTAATTTTTTTGCCAATTTTTGCTACTGTGTAGTCAATATGTTCCTCAAATTTTAACTTATCATCGATATATATACCTAGATATTTAATGATTCTCACTTTCTCAATTACTTCATCTTTAATTTTTAAACTGTAATTATCGGAGCTAACGTTAGCTGCTCTAGATATGACCATAAACTTTGTCTTGTTCACATTTAATTGCAGTCTGTTTACGCACAACCATTTATACAAACAATGAAGGTCTTCTTGCATTTTAATCATTGCATTGGGTAGATAACAGTCACTGAGGTNTTCCATGCCGATCTTCTTATTTCATACATTATGGGGGATCTGAATGGACTAGATCCAGAGTCATCCAGCTAGTACGGATGGAAAGGACTAGTTTCCATTCCAGACCTTTCTATCTGATAGCCAATGTTCTACAGTGATCAAGTAGCAGCCTTTTGAAGGTACCAACGTTTTCACAATTTTTTATTTGAGCTGGAAGTTCATTGTAACATTTTAATCCCTTATCTATTTCTGTTGTATACAGCGGCAGCCTGAAGCTATTATTCCCCCTGAGTAAATACGAATGGGTTTCACTATTATATCGTAGGATATCACTCAGATAATCTGGAAGTCTATCTTGTTTTATGTTAAACACGGATTTCATAGCGTGATAGAAAATTTGCTGTTTCACGCTCAGCCAGTTTAATTCTGCGATCATTTCCTGTATGGATGTGTGGTACCGCTTGTTCAAGATAAATCGCATAGTCCTATTTTGCATTTTTTGAAGCTTATCTATTTGTGTGTCGCTGGCTATAAAAAAGATTGTTGGACAGTATATGAAATGTGGTTCAACTATAGATCTGTAGACCAGAGTCTTATACCTCCTTCCTAAGTACTTACATGATCTTTTCATGAGACTAATTTTTTTGCCAATTTTTGCTACTGTGTAGTCAATATGTTCCTCAAATTTTAACTTATCATCGATATATATACCTAGATATTTAATGATTCTCACTTTCTCAATTACTTCATCTTTAATTTTTAAACTGTAATTATCGGATCTAACGTTAGCTGCTCTAGATATGACCATAAACTTTGTCTTGTTCACATTTAATTGCAGTCTGTTTACGCACAACCATTTATACAAACAATGAAGGTCTTCTTGCATTTTAATCATTGCATTGGGTAGATAACAGTCACTGAGGTTTAAGAGGGTATCGCCGGCGAACAATTTTACCTTACAATACTTCAATACCGAGTTTATGTCGTTGATATAAATATTAAAGAGAATTGGAGCTAACACCGACCCTTGTGGTAGGCCAATATCTACTGCTACCTTAGTGGATAGAGCTGTGCCAATCACCGTTTGTTGCTTCCTATCAGAAATAAAACTACGGAACCATGTAAGTTCGATGTTATCTATACCAATATATTCGAGTTTTTTTAGCATTATTTCGCTGTCGATTATCTCGAAGGGTCTCTTAAGGTCCACAAACACCGCCAAGATAGTTTTCTTGGAATTCAGGTCCCCCTTCCATTGTGATAAGATCAAGTTTAGAGCTGTTTCGCATGAGTGATTAGCCCTAAAACCTGACTGCTCCTTAATGAGTATTTTATTTGACTCAATATAATTTAATAGTTGATTTTTTACAACCGTTTCCAGTATTTTTTCTAAGTTGGGAAGGGTGTTTATTGACCTGAGCTCCTCCGATTTTATGGTGTGTTTGACCTTTTTTATTAGGACAATGGTCGAAGTTTTCCATTCTGTCGGAACTACTCCCTACTACTAATAGGGCGTAAAAGTGACCCATGTATTCAACGGAGTCTTTGATTACACCCTCGGATAATAAATTATTTCCACCAATTTCTATCTTGAACTTCTTTACTATATGGCGATCACTCATTTTATTTGCAATTGCGGTGTTTATTTTATCGTGCTCAGATTCGTTTTCGCTTTGAATATCGATTATACCACTTTTCCTACCCTGCACATTGCTTATTTTTAGATCAGACGGATCAACGTTCTTATTCAGGTCCTCTTTTGTTTTCATCGCGTCTTGCTTCTCTTTCGGTTTTATGATCAGGGGTTGCTCTTTATTTATTTTCGGCTCTTTGTGATTCACTATTCCGCTTTTTAAACGCTCAGCATATGAGGCCTTGCTATGATGACACTTCACCTCGCCTAGCTCGCTCGCGTGCTCGCAGTTTGCCCGCGACGTCGACTGCGTGCACCTCTGCTGTGCATCCCTACTTTAAGGTATGAAAACCAGGAAGTATGACGAGATCTTGATCATTCCCACGACAGACGATTCTACGTACCGGAATGACTCGGGTTTTACCCGGCCAACGGCTGTTGTTTCGGCGATCTAATCCCGTTTAGGTCGGCGAAGTATCACAGAAGTTGTTCGTCCATACATTCGCTACGTATTCTTCTGCTCAGGGCTGACATCGAGTAAAACCCAGGGCCAGAAACCTACACCTACTGTGTATGCCATAGGCGACTACACCACAACTCCACCTCAGTCAAGTGCAATGCTTGCGAGGGGTGTAGCCACCTCAGAGTCTGCTCAGGATTACGGACACATCGGCAGTGGACCACGTCGTTTGTGGCCCCCTGCTGCTCAAATAGAGCAGCCTCCACTGTTAACCCCAGTCCGCCTGAGCAGCTCCACACAAACACCACAGCACAACAACATAACAACACAATAGACCACACCTCAACCACGACAGACCACAGAACATACACAACCGCACCACCACCCACACGACGCCGCCAACAACTCCTGGTCCCTCCTACAATCTGCACGGTATGTCAGACCAGGATATTCCGTAATGTGACATCAGTCAAGTGCAACACCTGCCTTCGCTGGTGCCACTTTAGGGCATGTTCAGGTCTGCGCATCACGCGAGATTGGACGAGGAGCTTCGAGGGACCGTGTTGCGCTGCACGGTCGCAAACCCCAACTGCGACGCCACCCACTACCACCACAGGGCGGCAACCACCACAGCAGCGCACACAGCCAATGGCGTCAAGGCCACACACATCTCTCACACCCCGCATTACTACACGTCTCCCGAACCACATGAAGCTCCTTCAACTGTAACGGGCTTCAGAGCGAGATCGAGGAGATAACAGTCTTCATGGGAAGGCATGGTGTATTGATAGCTGCGGTCCAAGAGACGAAGTTGCACAGCAATTCAACATTGTTTAATTGTGCCGGATAGAACGTGCACCGTCGAGATCGCGAGCGAGATAATGGTGGTGGCTTAGCGTTCATCACGCACCACACCGTGCAGTATCGTCCTATTGAAGCAGACATCGACCGCAGGGATACTACCGTAGAATGTCAGGGCATTGCTATCCGGTCAAGCGATATTGAGCTCGAAATATTTAATGTGTACATACCCCCTATCCCCTGCTGCCCGGCAGGATATCCCCCTGATATAGGTACGCTCCTCAGAGG
>NW_016188058.1:0-4219 GCF_001687245.7 Rhagoletis zephyria
AACGGTAAATTGCAAATAATTCAAAAACATATCCATAGAAAAAAAATTTACTCGATTCTCGGAATCACCGAAAAATTCTACATAGTGGCTATAGTGGATAGAACATTTTTGCTGTATGTAAACTAGTGTTATCAAAATTTACGTGGATTCGAAAATGCCTCCAAAAATCTCAATATTTTCATTNTTTCTCGATTCTCGGAATCACCGAAAAATTCTACATAGTGGCTATAGTGGATAGAACATTTTTGCTGTATGTAAACTAGTGTTATTAAAATTTACGTGGATTCGAAAATGCCTCCAAAAATCTCAATATTTTCATTCCGTTGATACATTTTTTGAAGTGTTTTATGCTCTTCTATTTTTAAATTAAACGCGAGTTTTCAAAAAACCGCCAAAAATGTCTTTATTTCGATTCTGTTGATTGTGTGAAGATTTTTACACAGACCTTTAAAGCATACAAGAGTCTATCAACAGAGGCAATTTTTTATACCCGAGCGCACTTGTGCACAAGGGTATTATAACTTTGTTCACATAACGGTTGTTTGTAACGGTTAACACGTAACGGTTTGTTTGAGATATATATAGACAATTGTACGCATAAATGATCAGAATGAAAAATCGATTAAGCGGTGACTGTCTGTCCGTCCGTCCGTCCGTCTGTGCACACGATAACTCGAGTAAAAATTGAGATATCTTAACGAAACTTGGTGCGTGCACTTCCTTCGGGATTAGGACGGATGGTATTGAAAATGGGCAAAATCGGACAATAACCACGCCTATCTCCCATATAACGGTAATTTTCAGAAATACGAAAACTGCGATANTTGAAACTTCAATATTTCGAAATTGAAGGTCGCTAATTTACTCAGAATTTATACACCCCGGCTTGCCATGTAGCGGTAGCTTTCGGAAAGGTGAAAATCATTTAATACTTGCGCCGGGTGTTTAATGTTCGGCTCCGCCCGAACTTAGACTTTCTTACTTGTTTTTAATTAATTTTTTTTTTTATAAAAAGCGCGAATTTCGGAGGTGTTTTTAAAACGTTCCAGCTCACGTAAATTGTAATATTTGACCGAAATAATTGGCGGAAGCCCTTTAATATAATAAATTTTAAAACGCTGATGTCCATAGAACAGCTGATTAAAATACAGCAGTTCCGTTGGCTTGGCTGTGTCCCTCCACCGATCTTTGAACGAAAAGTGACGCACAGAATTATTAGTGCCATTAGTGAGGGCCGGGTATGTAGCAGTGTTGGCACTAATAGGTTGATTTTTTAATCAAATAGTTAATTCGATTAAATTCATTCCGATTACAGTTAATCGTGATTAGTTTTAATCTGATTAAACAGTTAATCATTAACCCTCAATTTGATTAAGTCGGTTTGGTGATTAATTAATTTATGCTAGGATTTTACTGTGCAAACAAGCTCCGTTAATGGGGCTTGGCAAAGTCGGTTTTCCTCCTAAATCTAAGCAATTTGGTGTGCATTTTCATTAAGATCTATTTTAACAGACGCTAAGCAAACTAGGTTTTAATATCCCTCTGCGCATGTGCGATGGGATATAAAAATTCCCAGTTTATGTATTACTAATAACAATAATAATTATTATTTTTATAGACAAACTAGGCCGCATATTTTTTTTTTTTAATTGGATTAACGATTAATGATTAAAATTAATTAATCGTAATCACAACCGACGATTAACGATTAAAAAAAAAAAAGATCATTAATCGTACGGCTGATTACGATTAATTTATTTTAATCGTTAATCTCGGTTAACATTTTAATCGTTAATTTTTAGTCGTTAATCAGATTAGAATTTTGTTAACACTGGTATGTAGGAAACGATGCTACAACGAGCTTTGCAATTCAGGAAGTTTTACTTGCACCACGATACACGTTACAACAGTTAAAGTCAACAGTTTAGGACAGGTTGACTTTATTATAAACACGGGGAAAAATATTTTCCAAAGCAGATATGTATTCATGGCAGATTAAATGCTGACGCGTTAGAATCAAAGGAATGCAAAAACTTCGCTAGAGTGATAAGATTAAGTAGCAGGAGCATTAATTTGAGGAAATCGAGGAACGACACCGAGGTGTACCTGCAGCGGATAATTTTGATCATATTGATAAGACGATGCCGATGATTATGATGATAGTGATGATGGACGGCGATTGATAATGATGATGATCATCATCATATAATGATTGTCATGATGAGATGACAATGCCAATGGTGATGATGATGCTAATAGTGAATAGGACTCCAAAAAATATTAAAATTAAAATGATAATATCTCTCATATTATTGATTCATTCACTCTGAAAATTCAGCCGCCCAACTCCTGTAGTCAACCATTAAAGAATTATTGCAAAGGTAAACTAGATACGGCTTAAACTCCCGTGTTTATTCCTCAATAACTATCATCATTTTGGTACACTTGCATGCTAGTCTAATCTTTGATTTTAATAATGCAAATAACATATCAGACTAACCTACAAGTGCACCAAATATATTCTATGAACTAATCGCAACAAAACCAAAAAAAATATCAAATTACAACATCGGGGCGACTTTTAACCACATCCAAAATTTATTAATATCCACTATTCAAATTGCTCTACGCCTTAGCTTACTTAAAGTAGCAGACGGGATTATTATCGAAAGGTGCCGTGGACATTAAATCACTTTTTGCAGCGCTCTAAAAGCTTTCAAAACAAAGAAAACTAAAAATAGTTCACAATCGTATGTTGCGGCTGAATTTCATTGCAAAATGGAATGAGCTTGAAACGGGATACTGTGGTGTTAAAGGATGAATTAGCGAACTGCGGTGCTTTGCATTGTCGAATTTGACCGGAGCCAAGTATAGCGGGAGCTCTCAGATACCTAGGCATATCATGGATAAGGTCATGAGGGCTGTTGATGCCATGCCGACAGCGGAAAACAACCAACCACGTGTTTATTGAAAAATCCAAGCTTGGGGAGAAATTCTAATTCAAAGAGATTAGATATGACTGATTACGGTCCACACTCCATGCGGACCCGATGACACACAGGGGGTTCCATAGGGTGGTGTCCTTTGCCTACTACTGTTTAACTTTTACATTTCCAAGCTCCCTCAACCAGAGGGAGTCTCGATTGTTTCTTACGCTGATGATTGTTCGATAATGGCATCTGGGAATGCAATTAGGTGAGTGCTCGATATATAAACGAGTATCTCTCCGAGCTTTCTCGCTTTTTCGCTGCGAGGAGTCTAACCCTATCCCCTACAAAATCCTCTGCGACGTTATTTACAACCTGGACGAAGGAAGAGTAAGTCTCAAGTTACGTAGACTCCAGACCTGTGAATGCCTTTCTGGGCACTCAACCACCAGACATAGACGAGACGGAGCTTCGTCTGCTTCGGGAGACACGAACCACAATAGCACAACTTCGCTATGGCTATTGCAACAGGTTGAACTCATACCTGAGCGCATTAGATGCAGATGTGCCAAACGAATTCCGGCATGCGGAGAGATACCCCACGACTCGAATCATCTCTTCGTATGCCCGGAAAACCCAACGCAACTAACGCCTCTGTCCTTGTGACCAGACCCTATAGAGGCTGCACGCTTCTTGGGTCTCCTGTTAGTTGAACTTGTAGCCGCTACAACAACAACAACCCACTGTGTATGATTACTTGGCTTTTATTATTTTTTGATTTTCCGGCCACCAACCATTCCATTGCCTCTAATTTAGACTGAGGTAGTGGGCGATGATCTCATTTATTTTTTATAGTGATTTCTACCAAAAAAATGTCGCCTTTTGATTGCTTACTTCTCTCTTCGGTTCTAAAATAAATTGAGAAAATTTTGTGTTCGGTGAAACGAAATCACCATTTAATTTCCAAAAATTGTTCTTGACTTCGGTTAGTCTTCTAGCTCTGAATCTTTAAATTGCAAGTTTACCTGCTGCTAATAGATTTCAATACTTTTTATCCTAATGGTTATTTTCTATCAGACAGGGATCTAGTTGAAACCGTTTTAGATCCAATGAATGAAATAGCCCTCTTTGACTACTTCTTTTTTCAATTAAAATAAGTATGCAATTTCATTTCAGATCACAGCTTTAGCTTTGCAGTTCATGATCAAGCTCACCAAAAAACTTCCATATTCCAAAAAAAAACAACACCAAACGCTTGATGCTTACATTAAAATGGTTTTAGTATTGGCATA
>NW_016188059.1:0-4219 GCF_001687245.7 Rhagoletis zephyria
AGTAGTCTATTTTGGTAAATTTAGGAATATATACAAATAGAAATGCTCAAACTATAAGCTCAAAAACAATAACTGATGCGGTGTTTCCAAGATATTTTAACGCCCTTGAGTCACAAGTATATACAAGTATATTTTATCAATCATACCGATAATTTCATGTATTAAAATAATTAAAAATGAAAATGAATAAAAAAATTAAATCAGAAAAATTAATAAAATTAAGTGAAATTAATGTTTAATTTCTAACCTAACCTACTTTGTATGTATGGAACTGAATCGCTTAATAAAAGCTTTACATATAAAAAGATTATCCTAATTTTCGAGCTTAACTCCCTAATCTGTTATTAGAAAGAGATTAGCCATGCAAAATTATAATTAAAAATATCTCAGATTAAACCGATAACTTTTTGGTGTCCAACCTAGTTTTCTCGATTATACTTGCGAAGAAGAGGGGGAATGTCAAATATTAAAGTAAACAAAAATTGACGCTAGTAAGGAAAATAGGTTTGTAAAGGTATTTTTAATAAAAAATTCAGTTATAAATATATTTAGCATCAATACTTGTTCAACGAAAATTTTGCGCTCTTCTGTCCGACCTGCAACGTGCAGATCACTCTACCGCATATTCTAACCGATTGTCCACGCTTAGCCGGCGCTAGATCATCTATTTTCGAAGGAAAAGATCTTATCGACATATTGAAAGAAACCTACAAAGAAAACATCGAAAAAACATTCCGCTTTATGAAAAGTACAAAACTAAGAATATGAACTTGAAATGTAACTTAAAGACTATCTGAATATTTACATATTTGTATTTATTTTGTTTTACTTTAAACCTTATTACTATATCTTATGTATAAATATATATGTATATATTATAGACCGAGCCGATAGCTATAGCAGCTAGTGCTCAGCCCCTTCCCCTTCAGTCTTAAAATTAATTTTTAATTCTAAATAAATAATAATAATAATAATAAATATATTTAAATGGCCTAATATGTGCTGCAAAAAAAAGTGACCACGGTGGCACAGAGAAGCAGTTTAACTTTTCCTCGAGTTGTGTGAATAACAAGCACAACCAATTTGACAGCTACCGAGCTTTGATTGAGATTATATTTATATGTAAACGTACTTTTATGCTTTGCCGTTCGCATATGTATACACATCAAATTTCATGAGTACCTAGTACTCACGCCTTTTTTTTTAATTGTGTTTCTAGCAGTAAACGGAAATTCGCAACGTTCCGAATAAATAAAAAATGATTTTCCGTACGTTTAAAAGGCAGTTAAAAAATGCGTATAAAAGGGGTGTTTTATTTTATATCAATTATTTTGGGGTAGCAAATTTAAAATCGACGAAAATACAAACAATAAACTAAATGTTTTATTTTTCTCAATAAATTGCTAAAAATATTCTCTAAATCTAAATTATGTATTCAAATCGATGTGCCCATTGAAACACATAGTTTTTCGAATACGGAATAAAGCGAAAAAGGATGATCAAGGATATGATGATATCAAGGATGATATGCATTCGAAAAAATTAAAAATTAAAAAAAAATATGAGAAATGATAAAATCTTATCAACTTGGTACCAACTTTGGATACAATAAACAACTGTATTCGTCTGATTGCCTCGTAGTTTAATTGTTGTTAAGATTTCTACTGGGTGTGGGGCGCACACATGTGCTTTTTTTAAGTAGTTTTACTTCTATCACGTGTACGGTGTTGCACTCGTGCTATTAAACTAATGATTTTTTCTCAAGTAGTTTTACTCAGTGGCAATTTATACATATGTATGTAAGTAGTAGCGGCACATTGGGTGAACTAAATGCATTCATACATACATATTTATGTACTACTATAGGTAAATTCCAGGTAGGTTAAGTGCGGGTGGTAAACCCATGTAGCATAGTTAAATACTGTGTGCATACCTGCAATTAAAATGGGGAAGAATGTTACAATTTCGGCATGTGACTGAAAAAAACTCAAAAATACACACAAATTGTGGTTTCCAAGCCATGTACGAAGTGATTAGCTCAGCTGCATCCTTCAACTTGTCAACTCGCGGGAAATTCCCCGATTTGCAGGGAATTTCGGTTTAAGTGGCAATCGGGGAATGGGCGATTTTTTTCGGGGAACTGGGTATGTTATTTTTATATCTTAAAGTAACCAAATTAGACGGATATGATAATTTTTAACCATTTGACCCTTTTTGGAGCGACATTTTTTCAATTTGAATAGCAATATCTCGACAACAAGAGTTTTCCCAGATATAAGCTATATACCAGATGAAAACTAAGGTTTTGCGCTAGACTTGTGGAAACTTAGAATAAAATCGACTGACCAGTTTTTGAGAAAATGCCCGAAATATCTATTTCAGCAGTTTTCAGGCGATAACGTTATGGCATATTTATATTTTATAAACACAAAAGATAGCTTTAGATAGCTTGTTTGAAGACCCTTCTAGTGATATCCACACCAATGACATGGACTTAGTAGTGCGGCCTCAGTGGTAGTTTAAAAAATTGCCTTTTTTCGAATTTCAGGCAGCAGCCACGCCCACACAGGCATACGAATCAAAACATCCTGGAACAAAACCTTCTTAGTTTTTTGTGTACTTTAATTCCTGAAAGTTTGAAAAAAATTAAATGATGGTACGTACAGACGCCACATACATACCAAAGCATCTCGTAGTGGAGACACGAACCAAAACACATTTACCTCTATATCTTTCCAACTAGTGGCCGGAACTTAATATATAAGGTATCGTTTGAAAGGTATTGGCCTATAAAATAACTCTAAGTATGTTGGGTGTATTCACATGCCCCCTTAAACAGGCAAAAGCAAAAAAACGTTTTTTGTTCCGCAACACTTTAGCCAAATTTTTAAGAATACGGTTAATCGTTTACTAATCTTGAAGATATTTTCTGGACACACTCTGCAAGACCTTTCCAACGATATATCAAACATGTCGATTGGACATCTGGATAAAAACTTCCAAATCTCGTGTATATATAAGCCAGCATGCTACTGTTGCTGCTTTCGTCACTCGCGCGCACTGCCGTGCGCTGTGATATACGCACACAGCATTCCACGCGAAGCTATACGAAATAGATGCACACACATTTTTGTCTACTTCGCTTCTAATTTTTTTCATTGCGTATGCACAAGCACAAAGCAACAGAATTTTCGTATACTTTGTTGGAACATATTGGCGCCAGTTACCATGTATTATTGAATCATGCCTTCAGGATACATTTCATTGTTGTTCTGCATTTTATCGCAATGTTCGGGTGTGCGTTTCATTGTTACACAAATTTTCGGGTTAGCTGCGGGCATGGGCGTAGCCAGGTAGGGGAAGGGGGGTGCTCGAGCCCCCCCTAACTTTAAAATTTTCCTTATATATATATAAAATAGTACCCTGAAATGCCAGCTTAATAGGGTCGAGCCCCCCCTAAATTTCATTCTGGCTACGCCGATGGCTGCGGGTGTCCGGGTGTGGTGTTCGCTTGTGATCAATTTATAGCGACGGTGATCGAACAGACTCGTTCGTACTCAAAGCTAGGGACACGATATCGAACCGAAAGTATCGATATGGTACTCATTTGAAGTATCGCTTTAAAAATATCGGGTACCCATTAATAGCGGAATAAAAAGACTCGATATTCCAAATATCGATACCAAAAAACAAAAAGTTTATTTGAATATAGGTCTCGCATATAGGCCGCTGGGGTGTAGTGGTTAGAAGTGCGCAAATCTTGAAATGAAAAACAGCTTCTCATAAAATACAATCGCCGTTCAGAGTCGACATAAAACTTTAGGCCCCCCCTTCGTGCTACAACACTAAGGTCCACATTACAACAGGTAGAGATTGAGGTGTTGACTTAAACACCGAGGCCGAGGGTTCAAATCCCACCACATGCAATCCTAACCATAGTACAAATTTCTGCACTTTAAAGCCCAATTTATATTGGGGAGAATTGTTACAGGCCAACTTTATATGCGTGCGTAAAAAGCTAACTCAAATTCCAAGATTTATCGTGCGTGACATCTCGATTTGACGTTTATGCTCAATTGGCATTTTGGCGCGACTATGANTGGGGAGAATTGTTACAGGCCAACTTTATATGCGTGCGTAAAAAGCTAACTCAAATTCCAAGATTTATCGTGCGTGACATCTCGATTTGACGTTTATGCTCAATTGGCATTTTGGCGCG
>NW_016188061.1:0-4219 GCF_001687245.7 Rhagoletis zephyria
AATCTCTACTGGGTACCGGGACATTGTGGTGTCCCGGGAAATGAGGAAGAGGACGAATGTGCTAAGAAGGGATCTGAGATGGGGCTCGGGGAAGCGACCCAAATCGTGAAACCCCCCCTGCGATTTCTGTCTTCAGAAGTCGAGAGACTGACCAGGGCAGCTACCAACAGTAGGTGGGTAAACCTTCACACCTGTAGGGTATCGCGATCACTCTGGCCACGGCTCGATGAACGAAGAACAAGGAGTCTATTAAGGCTTTCAAAGTCAAACGTCAGGCTTCTCACAGGAATACTAACGGGACACTGGACCATTGGCCACATGGCCGCCAGGTTCGGAGCCCCGCATAATGATTTCTGTAGAAGCTGCAGGGATGAGGAGGAGTTAGAATCCGTCCAGCACTTCCTTTGCGAGTGTCCAGCACTTCGAGGAAAACGCCTCAAGTTTCTTGGGGACCACTTCTTCGAGAATCTGGATATCTTGGGGAAAGCTCTTCTGGAAGGACTGCTAGGATTCGCCACAAAATCAAAATGGTTCGAAGACATGTAGGGATAGGCTTGGGGGTAAACCCCATGGGCATCACAATGGGCCTCTGCGGCCTCCGAGTGAACTCTTTTTCAGAGCTGCCCGTTTAACCTAACCTAACCTAACTTGTTTGCTAAATTTGGGGAAATTAACTGAAAATAGGTCTGTGTTGTAGTTTTTGAAAAAAAAAGATTCAAGATGTGAACCACTCGATTTCGCTGGGATTAAAACTGACGAAAGTGGTGAACGAAAATCGTATCGCCAGCCTACGATTTGCAGAAGCGTCGTATATAGATCGTTTTGAAACCGAAGAATCAAACACAAGTAAACAATGAGCTTTCTCATTACTTAACATCTCCAATTTCAGCACTTCCAAGTAACCCCATTTCGAAGTAGAAGGATATGAAAAGGCATCTTCAGCTCTTCATAAGCTGTATGTTGCTATATCGTAAATGGACATTCAATTAAAATTGTGTGAGTACTTTCGAGTACAAGTAGAATTGAGTATTTCCTAGCGATACCTTGAGTAGCATCGAGTATTATCTTCGATACTTTTAATGAGTACAGGCATGGTGTTATCGGACGAACACTAGATAGGGTGATATATGCATGTAGGTACTTTGAAGACAGGGTATTAAGAGGAGTCTCAAAAAAAAGGAATTAGCAAGGAAAGGTCGGACCACATCTTTTTTTTTTTTAAAGAAACGGCAATGAACTCTCTCTCCACGTGAAACAGCGTGGATTATTGGCCCTTCGATAACAGAAAACGCACATCTGTGCACTTGAATCTTCTTATAAGTACTTCTTTTGGCTTACACGGAATAAGACTAGAGATTAATGCATAGGTCCTAACTTTTAGAGGCAAGCCAAGCATTTACTAGTTTTATTATAAAATCTTAAACCCAAATTTCCTTACATTTAAGGTACTAATTTTCATACATAGTGCCAGTTGCTTCTTGAAGTGAAACGATAGCAATTCTTAAGCCAGCGGCTGAACCCACATACATATGTATGTATGAATGCATGTATGTAGGTACACACAACTGCATAGTGTTTGTATGCTAATGTTTGCACGTACTATATACATTTGTACTTATTTGCTGTTGTGCGATTTCCGCTCTGTTTATGGTTATCCTTAGATTT
The DNA here is from genome assembly GCF_001687245.7 of Rhagoletis zephyria. Classification (NCBI taxonomy): domain Eukaryota; kingdom Metazoa; phylum Arthropoda; class Insecta; order Diptera; family Tephritidae; genus Rhagoletis; species Rhagoletis zephyria. The sequence goes on from NW_016188061.1 coordinate 1,666, forward strand.
CGCTTGTGCTGCCATTAATATTTGCTTTTCAAATGGCCTTTTATAAATGCTTTTGGTTTTATTTTTATTTTCTTTTTTTTTTTGCTCCGTTTTTTTCACAGCTTAGCATTGTCATTGTTGCCTATTGTTATTTAGCAGCTTTATGCTCCATTTCCCCGCCTACCTCGACCGCTTGCTACACATTTTCCATTGGCAAATTTCCTTTTAAAAGTTGTGTTTTCATTTTCTATTTACATACGTGGCTTTTTTCTGACACATTTATTTTAATACTTTAGTTACGCTAAATGGCAGAATAAATAAAGTAAATTTGCTGATTCAATTTTGGTGATTTTTATTTTGCACAAAATTCGATGGAAGACATTGTTTTGTTGTTTTTTGCCTGACGTGTTTACATATGAATATCGTTATTGGTATTTCTGCGGTTTTTGTTGCTGGCTGACATGCCACAGCAATCAAAATATTTCATTTTTTTGTGCAGATACATACATACATGTACACATGGATATGTATAAATATTTCTAAGAGCTTGTAATCTGAGCCAGCGGTGTTCAAGGGAATTTACTAAGACTGTGGGATTGGCCTCTCTGTTTCTCAGTGTGCGCTTGTCCGCAAATACTTTGATGCTGAAAAATTCTAAGTGAATTCTCAGTTTTTCAATCAGGCTGGATAACTTGCAAATCTTGACTTGACATCTGCCATTCTCCACCCCACGGCTCAATGTTCCTAACTCCCAGGCCCGGTGTCGAAGGGGGTACATCCGCCCGTTGCTTCTTTGAACAGGCAGGAGAAGACGGAAATATAATTGAGCTTTCGAGAACTTACAGAAGTCTGGTGTTTTGGAGATAGTGTTACGGATGATATTTTTTTGGTGAAAATTATAATTAAATAATTAAAAAAAAAAATCATTTTATTTCACATTTTTTAAATGCTTCTTAAATTTTATGTAAATATATTCATGAGCTTGTAAATAAAGACGATTTTCCACTTATTTTTATCCATTGCACACTGTGCCTCGAGCAGAGATTTTGCTTTTAGATTATTTACGCCAACTTCACTTCACACAAAACGAAAACCAATTAATTAAAGATGAGATAAGATGGCCGGGCGTAAATTACATTAAATGGGCGCAGGCAGGCACAAACGTAAAACATCGCACCTCCCACAGTACCTACTTTGACCTAAAACCTATATATACTCAAATACAATAAATGTTTGGCCGCGCTTTGCACATTTTATGACTTTTTCTCAACTATGAGGAAAGGCGAAAGGCACGTAAATATTCTTCGTCTTTTTCGGCATTAAAATTGTTGGCAACGAAATCATTTGGCGCTGGAAATATATATTCCACGTTATACATATCTACTCGCGCATCTTATTACTACATAAATATGTATATATTTTCAGCTTTAGTAGGCCAATTGCCATTTCGTTTTTGTCCTCTCACCTACACAACCTACATATAGGTAGTCGTCTACATCAAGAAAAATCTATGTGTAAAGAAAGAAAATAACGAAAATATTTGTGTGAAATATTTCGCTGACAGATGCTGGGCAAATATTTATTTATTTAAAAATGCCTGCTGGCCGACCCTTTCCGGCTGCCCAATTGTGCCCCGCAGCACGACAACACCTACCTGCACACATACAAATATATGCACTACAGCTCCTAAACAACTTTAGTTGCTATTTCACTTCCGCCTCTTATCTGCATACTTGAGTTTTCAATTGCGCGGCTAGAGCGAAAACAAAAAAAAAAAAAATGATTTCATTAAGTTGCAAAAGAATTTCATTTCGCTATTTGGCTGTGCAATGTACCTATGTAACAGCGCACATTTTTCACAGCGCTATGGACAATTTTGTAGCTGGCATAATATTTGCTACATGTTTTATTGCTTCATTGCCACCAATAAGTTGCATATTTTTCTTTTCTTGGGCTGCGCAGTTTGCGCTTATTTAATTTAATTTTTTATTTTTTTTTGAAATTTGATTAAAATCAGCTACGTTATGCAGCAACAAATAAAGCATGACACATAACTTGGAATTAAATTGAAGAGATCTGCTCCTCTTCTCCTTCTTTTGGGGAAGGTAGTAAAACAAATTTTCTAATTTTTTACATACATCATCGTACAGTTCTATAAGTAACGTAGCCGCTGTGGTAATTTTTAACCAAAATTTGTATTTTTTTTATGTATCAAATTTGGTAATTTGGTATTTTTTTTTATTTGGTAAATTTTTCGATTCGGTCTTACATGTCATATAGGGGTCAATACAGAATCTGATTCTGAGTTAGAAAGTGGCCCGTAAGCGTTTCCTTTTATAGAAACACCATATCTCTAATCTTTCAGTTTCGCAAGGCAAAAAGTTGTTCCAGCATTCCTTGGTTCTACTTAGAATGGTGTGGTTTCTAACAAACTGCTTAAAAGTGGCTATTGCCATATCTATCGAGTCCTATCCCGGTTTGGTTGTGTACGATTTGTTTGTCAGTTCATCAGCTTTACAATTGCCATCAATATTCCCCTGTACCCCGGCAACCATATGAGTAGAGTTCTATGTAA
>NW_016188064.1:0-4219 GCF_001687245.7 Rhagoletis zephyria
ATGTAATTCGGACGCGTGAAATAGAAGGAGATACAATGGGAAAGTTGCTGTTTATTACCCGATGGTAACTCAAAGTAGTGAGTAATATATAGAGTGAGTGATTGTTTTATACTATTCTTGTCTTAATACATATCACATTTTGTGGCAAATTATCTTTAAGCTAAAACTCGAATTCATCTTCAGTGGCAAAAAGTGTATGCAAGGCATTTTAAAATCGTATATAAAAGCATAAACAAAAATCTAAGCTTTATTATAAGTTTATAATTTAGTTACGTAAACGCAAGGAAATAATATATTGCATGTCATGTAAACGTATTATTCAATGTGCAATAAGTTAATTAGCTGTGCATTTAACAAAAACTTGCTAAGCACTTTTTATATCACGATAACCTAAAATTATTGCATAAATCCTAGCTCCTACTCATTGAAAACAAACTACTTTTTCTCAAAAAAACTGAGAAATTTGTATTTAAATTTTTTTCTGAATTGCGTAAGCTGGCTGTCCGCTGTGGGGAAAAAGGCTGACATTGCAGAAGGTAGAGATCTAGTGCTTTGTTAACCCCAATATTAAGGCAGGGTTACAGGGGAATTTTGGCAACTGTTCGTCAACTCACCACAGTCTCTCGAAAGACAAAAGTCTCGCAACTACCTTCGAAGCTCTTTACTTTTTTTGGAAAGACTAGTTGAAAGATAAAGATCTGCTAATGGGAAGGTTTTAGCGTTATGTTGTGCGACTTTTAGCAATACGTTTTTTGTTTTTTTTTATTTATTAAAAAATATGTATGTATGTATGTATACTTGCTTATATTTTTCTTTTTTTTCAGCTCAAGAAAAACGAAAAATTCATATAAAATTACTCGTAAGAAATGGAAAAGAAATTTTCTTCTATCAAAATTTCTTAAATCTGATTTCAGCTCTCAGCAGAAAAAAGTGCTCGCATATTTATTTCTTGAAGAAAATTTATATCAAAAACAAAGTGCGCTTTCAAGCAACAGAAATAATAAAAAATATTTCTTGTGCTTTTTCCCGTTAGTTGAATTCTAAGCTTAAATCATTGAAAAAAAAAAAATAATAATTAAATAAAAAAATCAAACTCAAAAATCAAAAAAACATAGTCAAATCAAAATTTTGCAAAAATAAATAAGATAATAAATAAACAATAAAATGTAAAAATTTAAACAAAATCACATAAGAAAAAGAAAAAATTAAATCAATTAAATAAAAAAAAAAATATTTTTGAAATTAAATCAAAAAATTAAAAGGAAATAAAATAAAAAAATAATATCCTAAAAATTAAATGAAATAAAAAATATTTTTTCATTTTTGAAACAATAAAGTCTATATAGCCATAATGAAAATTATGTATTCCGAAAAAAACAAAAGTAAACTCTCAAAATAGCTTTTCACCACGAGTGGTGAATGATAGAGCTTTTTTCTAAGACGTTTGTATTAGAATAACAAAAGTCTTTCCCACTGTCTTGTTATTTGTCTTATGAAAGACTTTTTACTATCATTTTTTTAATAGATACAACTAACTCTCTGGCGTCAAAGTGGTAGATATTCAAGATTTTATGCTCTATCTTTATCTACATATTTGTGCAAATGCAAAACATCTTAGACGTGCTGGTTCAGGGCTTTATTCAGCAACAATGGTATACGCGTTCAAAATACAAAAAAAATATATATATATATATACTTTTTTTGTTGAAGAGTACATAGTTTAAATTTAAAGAAGTAGTGGTTGTAAAGTCGTGTAAGGCGCAAATTTTACATTTTCTGCAATGAATTAAGATGCTAATTACGCTCAAACTCTCATACATATAAATATAATTTTTTTCTTGATGCATTAACAGGCAAAAAAGTTTGTATTGCATTAAAATGTGCAAATAACGCACTAAAAATGTATACAGCGCTTTTATTTACCTCCCAGCAAAAGCTCGAGAAAATTGTTGCTATAATTTGTTCGAAAAACCTAAAATAAAGGCTCGCTTGCCGATATGATTAGCATGTGCTACGAAATAGTTTTTCGCATTTTCTGACGAACGTGTAATTTTGAGTTGCGTCACTTAGGAAGATTGCGTGCGATATGTTAAATATTTTCTCAGTCAAGTGCGAGTACAAATTGAATGCAGAGTAGTGATTTAACGAGACAAACTTTTCCCACAAACTTTTCCTTGTTAAGAAGATAGTTAAGGCAATTAAAAATTATTAATTTCCGAGTTAAGGCATTTCATATACATACATACCTACATACATACATAAATATAGGAAGCAAAAACTGAGTAACAGCGCATTTGCTAACAATTAATGAGGTTGCTATGCTAAAAGTACACTAAAAATGTTTTTTTTTCCTGCCAACTATTAGCCAGCTTACGTAATTTGAACCAAAAAATTTAGTTTTGCGATGCAACCACCGTATTATTGGCAGAAGCTTAATGAGTTTAACCTACACTAGNAAATTTTTACGCTGAAGGATGGTAAAAATCGTAAAAACTATTGACTGAAGGAACTTCTTTGCATAAGCATCCATTTGATTGTAGCTACATACTTAAAATTTCATATGCTTTAAAGGGTTGATTAGTAAATTTTTCTATAAATTTTCATTGTTGTATATAATACAATAATTATTCATATACAAATATGTAAATATTTCTTTTGCAAATGATAGAGCGAAAGGGAGAAAGATGAGAGAATTTGAAGTGAAGTGAAATGTGGGAAATTTTGTGGATTTCATGGATGAGAATTTGCGCGATTTATTTTTTTATTTTTTTGTTTTTTTTTTTTTTGTTTTTACCTTTTCTGAAAAGTTGGTATCGAATTTTTCTTGCATCACTGCTACTTAAAATAAAAAAGAAAATTAAATAAACGTGCAAGCCGACAAAGTGCAGTAAAATTATTTGAAATAAAATATGTACTTAGTTAAGCAAGTAAAAAGTTATATACACAAAGTCATGTGTACACATATGTAGGTAGAATAACTTTTGATGGGCACTTGCACAGGCAGATGAGACATTGGCTGCATTTCTTTATTCATTCTGAACATTTAGAATAAACTTTTTTGTTTACTTATTCTTTAGAATATTCCTGATGTTATGCTAACGTATATTTCAAACGTATTCTGTTTGTTCCGGCTGTGAAATGGGATTATCCGGAATGTATAAAGAAACGCAGCCAATGTTAAATAATCGTTATATATGTATGTATGCAACGCACATTCGTGTGAATGTAAGTATGAAGTTGAAAGTTAAATAATATAAATAAATTGCAAATCGTTTGTCATAAAATAATGAGACAGGAAAAAAATTATAGACTTCCTATTGGACTTTGGCATGTAAGCATGCCGTGCGCAGCCAACATTGTCTTTACTCTCTTACTTTATGTTTTCACAAATAAATAACGAGAACGTCTGCATGACTTTTCTACATTTACTCAACTAAGCCAATCGAGCGTGCAATAACAACAACACCAGTAGCAGCAGCAGCATCATCAATACTCGAGAACAGTGGTTCTTAACCTTCTAGAGATGAGGGACCTTTTGAAAAAAATTCTGTCCTCCACGGACCACCAATATTTTGTGGGAATTACGAGTATATAGTAAGTGTAAACTAGTAAAGGGTTGCCAGCGGTATTTAAAATTTTGTTTACGAAAATTTTACTTTACAATGATAAATATGTACATATATTATTTTAGGGCGATTTTTTTTTCTGCATACCCTTTACTAAATGCTGAATAATTTTTTCAGTGCTACTCGAAGCAAAACGCAAATTTTGTGGTTGTTTTAAATTATTAGAAGAGCCGAGCACCCCTGCTCGCCTAGAGGTGTCAATGAAAACAAAGTTGATGATGTAAATTTTGTTTCGAGTTCAAAAAAAAATCAAGTTACTATTGTGTTGCATTTCCAATCACTTCAATCAGGCAGCTTAAAAACATTAGGGCTGTTCAGGATATTGTGGAAATGGTCTTGGATGTGCAGTTTGGAATTGCATATGCAAATTTTATGCTTGCTGCCATGGCAACCGTTTGCATTTCATTGTTGTGAATTTACAAATGTACCGAATATTCAAATGCAAGAGCACAACATCCTGAACAGTGCTACTGATAATAAAAGGATTGCATCAGTTTACGTATACTTTTACCCGCGCAGTCTAGAAGATAGCGATTGAATTAGCTATTTAAGTTGTTCAAATGGAAAATAATGTTCTCTTGTGTTTCTCCTTT
>NW_016188065.1:0-4219 GCF_001687245.7 Rhagoletis zephyria
TGTAGCCAATATTTTTGCCTGTGGTCGTAGGAGTAGTTGTGTAACAAAAATGGTCAAATGTCATATTTATCAACTTTGATAAAAGTGTCTTTATACTATGATTTCTTAAGCTTTATAACCGAGCTATCAATTGGCAGCCATAGAAGTTCCCACTTCTACTTGNTAGATTTTGCTCCACATTTTCTTAAGTTACACTTTTAGTGCTCTGGTACAAATGGTTGTGCGAAGTTATGCGAAGTATGCATAATCACACCCTTAGTTACACCAACATGACTCCCGGCATGACTCTGAATGATTCAACTGTGTGTAGTCGAAGGCGAGTCAACACGTCCACACTCGCGAGTCAGACGTACCGCGTATGCCACCTATTACATATATTCGTTTGAAAATTTCAAATGGGGCTCTTTGGGGAATTTATTTTTAGCAGAAATTTTAAAAACAGTAGTTTTGTTTGCTTTTTGGATAATATTTTTTTCATAGGGATATACATTGGATCCTTGGCTAAAAACTTCTGTGGTAAAACTGTCCCTTCTTTGCTATTTAAAGTCAATGAGTAAGCTCCTCCAATAGGGATTTCCAGTAGAAATGATCAACGTCTGGCTATAAAGCGAATCGGTGCTTAAATAATTAAAAGGCTATAGGTCTGACCTTTAATAAGATAAGAATTACGTAACTGTCTGTTTTTCAAATGCTTATAAAAAACGGGGTGCTTTAAAAAAAAAATAACAATATTCTGATCCGATTCGGCTGGCAGCCACGAATTTGAAAACAGAATTGTGTTCAATAATAATAACCTATTTTCCATATCCACCTATTTAGCTCGCTATAAGCACAAATTTTTCAAAGCAGTCGCAGAAGAAAGTATTAAAAATGAATTACAAAAACTAAAATCGAAGAGTGCTGATAAAGTTACAGGTTCTCCAAATTCTGAAACAACATGACATATGTATCAGCTTTGGGTTGTAAGCGCTGTTGAAACATTGATCTCAACATTATGCTGGATTCTAATTGTTTTTTAAAAATACTTGACTTCCGCATTCGCATCCGCATCCGCGGATGTCTAAAATTCCACATCCGCAACATCCCTAATTCGAAATATAAAAAAAAAATTTTGGCAATCGTGAAAAATCACCATCTCCATCGAAAACCAGAAACCATAAATCGAGCAAAATTAACACTAAAACTCTTCGTTAACATTTTTTATTAATTTTGAAAGTTCAGCGCATCTCGTGTTTATAGAACTTTTTATTAAACAAGTACAAATTTAGGAGTACAGTTAATTTTTTTTACGATCTAATAATCGGATCTAAACCAAATAACGGGAAGACCCTTGAGGTACCNTGGCAATCGTGAAAAATCACCATCTCCATCGAAAACCAGAAACCATAAATCGAGTAAAATTAACACTAAAACTCTTCGTTAACATTTTTTATTACTTTTGAAAGTTCAGCGCATCTCGTGTTTATAGAACTTTTTATTAAACAAGTACAAATTTAGGAGTACAGTTAATTTTTTTTATGATCTAATAATCGGATCTAAACCAAATAACGGGAAGACCCTTGAGGTACCATCTTTCCGATAAAAAAAGATTATATCAATCGGTAGCATACATGAAAAAAGAAAAAATATTCCGACGAATTGATAACCTCCCCCGTTTTTGAAGTCGGCTAAAAATGTTGGGGTTCTTTGTAAATTTTATGTAAATAATGTGCAATTTATTAAACTTTAAAAAGTTTATTTATTTATTACATACTTACATACTGAATTTCGAGATTCGCATATTTGCAACAATTTAAAAAGTTTTGTTATATTTATAAGTTTATATACTGTATTATAATTTTAAAACTGCTCTTCAGTAAAACGATAAATCATAGCATATGTACACCGGCGTAGCCAGAATGAAATTTGGGGGGAGGTCGACCCTATTAAGCTGGCATTTCAGGGTACTATTTTATATATATATAAGGAAAATTTGAAAGTTAGGGGGTGCTCGAGCACCCCCCTGCCCCTACCTGGCTACGCCCATGCATATGTAGGCATTTTTTCCTTTGAGCGCAGCAATGGCGTCCTTAAATGAATGTATGTATATTAGAATGCATCACTCCCCATACAAAAATAAAAATCGATTCTGTTTTTCCATTGGAATTATAAAATCTATTATATTTAAAGACGTCCACCAAAATATTTCGGAAAAATATTAAGATTTACGTGAGCTGGACCGATTTGAAAATACCTCCAAAAATGGAGTTTTTTTCTTAAAGATATTTTTTGAAAAAATTCCCTCAAATGACAAAACGGTTTAAGCTTAAAAAATTTACATACATAAAATATTTTTAAAATGAGATTTTTGATGCTGTTTTTAACTTTTTTCAAAGATTGATATAAGAAAAACTTGAATAACTGAACCTATACTCTTCCGATTTAGACTAGTGAGGTATCATTGGAAAGGTATTTTCTCACCCTTTTTATTTTTTTGCTAATAAACTCATTCAAAGGATGAAAGAGAAAGGTAGGATGAACATGCATCATTCAAAGTTGAATTAAGATGTGTTGGTATTTGAAAAAAGGTGTGAGTACTAGGTACTCATGAAATTGGATGTGTAAACATATGCGAAAGGCAAAGCATAAAAGTACGTTTACATAAAAATATAATCTCAATCAAATTTCGTTAGCTGCCAAATTGGTTGTGCTTGTTATTCACACAACTCGAGGAAAAGTTAAACTTCTTCTCTGTTCCACCGTGGTCACTTTTTTCTGCAACACATATTATGCCATTTAAATATATTTTAACTGAATATTTTATTAAAAATACCTTTACAAACCTATTTTCCTTACTAGCGTCAATTTTTGTTTACTTCTACATTTGACATTCCTCCTCTTCTTCGCAAGTATAATCGATAAAACTAGGTTGGACACCAAAAAGTTGTCGGTTTAATCTGAGATATCTTTAATTATAGTTTTGCATATAATCTCTTTTTCTAATAACAGATTAGGGAGTTAAGCTTGAAAATAAGAATCTTTTTATATCTAAAGCTATTATTTGGCGATTCAGTTACATACATATACATGTAGGTTAGGCTAGAAATTAAACATTAATTTCACTTAATTTTATTCATTTTGCTGATTCAATTTTTTTTATTCATTTTCATTTTTTATTCTTTTAATACATGAAATTATCGGTATGATTGATAAAATATGATACTTTTATATACTTGTGACTCAAAGGCGTTAAAATATCTTGAAAACACCGCATCAGTTACTTTTTCGGAGCTTATAATTTGAGCATTTCTATTTGTATATATTTCTAAATTTAGTTTTTCTTTTCGGAATATAATCTGTGGTTCATGTAAATGAGAACAATTTTTTGGGAGAGTTGTGTAGAGATTGAAGTTGAAAGATTTTACCCGATGCTTTTTTTTTGTTCCGCACGTTTTGCTGTTACTCACTTATTACTCTCACTTCAGAGAGTGATTTTGCTGTTTGACCTTTTTCCAGGATTTTACACGAAAAGTATTGGGTCAGAGCTATTATATCATCCATACATATTAGAGTGGTCCAAAAAAATTAAGTTGGAATTTTAATGCCAGCATCCCTAGGAGTGTTCTATATCCCTATTTTTTATTTTGAAATCAAAAAATATTTAGGGGGTGCTCAAAGCGCTCAAAGTTTTCCATGTATTTTATATGGAGAAAAAACCATTTTTCGTAGAAATGGTATAAAACTCTTAAAAATCAATATTTTTCAATCGGAAAACTGTGGTTCTCTTGAGGAGATTTCCAGTATTAATATCCAATTGTTTATTTAACTATTTTTTATGATTAAAGATTTTTCCTTTGCATTTTCTATGGGTTTTGGAGGACCTATAAAATATAGTTACTATGAAAAAATGGTTAAAGAGACAATTGCGTATTATTACTGGGAATCTCCTGAAGATAAGAAAAGTTTACCGATCGAAAATTGTTGATTTTCAAGAATTCTACACTATTTCTACGAAAAGTTGTTTTCCCCCCATATAAAATACATGGAAAACTTTGAGCGCTTTGAGCACTCCCTATTTTTTTTCAAAATAAAAAATAGGGGTATATTATTTCGATATAGAACAATCCTAGGGGGTGCCGGCATTAAAAATCCAACCTTATTTTTTTACATACATTTTTGGACCACTTTAATAAATATGCAATTATACATACATATATTCATGTATGTTCATCAGTTATCA
>NW_016188066.1:0-4218 GCF_001687245.7 Rhagoletis zephyria
TAAAGTAAATTGAACTTCATATTTACAAAAACTAGTTTTTTGCTTAAAATTAAAAGTTTTTATTTAATTTTTACAAAAAAATTAAATCAAAGTTTTAATATGTTTGCTAGTATTTTTTACCCAATTTATATGCAGTTTTCAAAAAAAACATTTCTAAATACTTTGAATCAATGCCATTTTTGGTGCTCATATTTTTTTGGTGTTTCGCAATATATCTCAATAACGACAAAACAAAATTAAATTTGTTGTGTACAGAACTAGAACAAGCTGCGCAATAGAGTTAAATATTTCACTAAATTTGTAGGCTACTGTTGTACAATTTCAAAAAATTGTTTTCATTTTTCAAGCAAATTTTTGTTATTTTTATTTAACCAAACACGGTTGTTTTATTTTGTTATTATTCACTAAGTTTACAACTTGTTGAAACGGCGAAAGTAGTCAATGGGCGGAGGGGGCAGTCGTATTGTGTTCCGAAGCGGGTGCAGTGAGTGAGCTCGACGGGCACTGCGGACATCTCCGCGGTGCTGGTTTGGGGGTGAAAGAGATGCGGCAGCAACCTCAGGTGGTGCTGCGAACAACGATGACTCGTACTAAAAATGCAGAGAACGGGGTTAGCAGAGTCAAAGTCAATGAAAAGTGACTAAAAAGTAATTTAATAGTAGTCTCAAATGGCTCAAATACAGCCTGTTTTATACCTGCAAATCTGGCAGGGTAAAATTCGAAAACTGCAAGTCCACGTCCAACTTGGACTTGCAACACTGCCGGGGCCGATGTTCTCACTGGTGATGACCTTAGCGATGATGATCGCTAGCACTGGAGACTCGGCTTTGACCAGTGGTTCCTTTTCTTTTTCGGCTTGTGGTAGAAGCCTACTTCAGTGGTCTCAAAGTAGCTACCGAGCCCGTCAGTGACGGCTGGTTCTTCTGGCGCCAAGTCGGCGTCGAGAGTGGCGACCTTGGAGCCCCACTTGCAAAAGTCCTCTTCTCGGAAGCGGACGGGTTCGAAGGTTCTCTCCTTAATGCACTTGTGCTTCTCCTCCAGTTTGTTGGAAAGAGTCAGCTGGTCGTCGTCATTGAAACTGTTTGGCTCTGGGTTCTCGTCCAGGTCCTCGTTGGTTTTGACCTTTTGGTTGAGGCCAGCCGAGTTGTCGGCGTCGATGATAGACACGTTCTTGCTGGAACTGTCGTCCAGGTGCTTGGGCTCAAATTTTTGACCATGTTTGGTCGATTTCGGAGGGGTAATTTTCTTCGTTTCAGGGTTCTCTTCCACGACCATAGAGGTCAAGTTGTAGGAGACGTAGTGTGTCTCGTCAGTGTTAGTCGACGTGGCGACTATCAGGTTCTCTTGCTCGTCTTGCTTCTCGGTTTTGTTCTCATTGGACGGAGGTGAATCGTCCGTGTCAAGATCGCCAGTGCGGGCATTGGTCTCTTTAGCGTTTTGAAGATCGCAACGAGCGTGCTGCAGGAGTCCAGAAACGGTCTTAATGAAATTTGACTTTCCATAGGAGTTGACCAGCGGCCACGGAAGTTTTGCAGCGATGTGCTCGTACAGCACCTGATTGATGAACTCCTCGGTGGCACCGCTGTGCATCAAGTCGCGCAGTGCGCCTTCGCACACAACTAGGTTCTTTTCCAGTACAGCTGTTTGGCGAGCTGACTTAGTCACCGGCAAAGCGTCTATCTTTGCTTTGACCTGAGCACGGACGCGGAAGGGGTCATTGAAGTGTTGACGCATTTGGCCTTTGGCGTAGACCAGGCCCATTGGATCGATAGGGTCAATGCTCTCCAGGAAAGGACGACCAGCAGCTCCGACGTACTTGTGAAACAGCAGAAACTTCTGCGAGTCTGTGTACGCCGGGTTCGTTCCATAGACGGCATCAAAGAGTCGTTCAAACTGCTGGTAGTGTCCAGGGACACCGTCGAAGGGTATCAGCTCGACTTCCTTTTGGACAATGGTCATCGGGACAGTCATGGAGGCTCCATTCCATGGGTAGCTCGGAGCCATGACCGGCTGAGGAACAAACTGCTGTCCACCAGTGTACTGTGGAAACTGATGGGTAGGCATCGGTGGCTGCAGGTACCACTGCTGATTGAAACTGTGCATCGGATGCACTTGTGGCTGGCCAACGACAGGAAAAGCTGACTGTTGCTGGTAGTTCGGCTGCTGACGTGGCTGACCAGTCCACTGCTGATGTGGCTGCTGGTAAGCCGACGTGTACTGTCCAGACCACTGCTGATGTGGCAGGTAAGGGTTGTCCACGTCAGCACTCTGAACCGGAAAGTGGTTCATCGGTTGAGGTCCAGCGACTGGTGGCTGAACATGGTTCCAGGAAGGTAGTGGTTGAGGTGTCCCCACTGGAGGAGTTCGATTGCTCACGCTCAGTGATGACTGAAAACTGAGTTGGGACCCAATATCCCGGATAGAGATGCTGGGGGTAGTCGCACTAGCTGAACAGCTATCGGAGCCGAAGTATTGCTCCATCTTGGCTCTCTGAGTTTGGATCTTGTTGCAGATTTGAATGATCTTGGCAATGTAGGCCTCTGATCCTTCGTCTTTGATGATCGCGTCGAGAACGCGAAGCTGCTTAAACCACTGGTCCAGGTTTCTGAGACTGGGCAGTGTGCTCTGGTCGAAGTAGTTGTCCATCACCTGGTTGTGTACCAGGGTGATGCGATGACGCATCGTCTTGCGCGCCATCCTCGGGTCGGGTTCACTCAGCTGCAGGTCAGGCAAAGCCATTATCCTGGCAACCGCACCAAAATGTTGTGATCCGAAGCGGGTGCAGTGAGTGAGCTCGACGGGCACTGCGGACATCTCCGCGGTGCTGGTTTGGGGGTGAAAGAGATGCGGCAGCAACCTCAGGTGGTGCTGCGAACAACGATGACTCGTACTAAAAATGCAGAGAACGGNTTGCTGGGTTTAGGGGTGAAAGAGATGCGGCAGCAACCTCAGGTGGTGCTGCAAACAACGATGACTCGTACTAAAAAATGCAGAGGAGCAGACGCAGATGCAGACGAGCGTGCTGCAGGAGTCCAGAAACGGTCTTAATGAAATTTGACTTTCNGTCGTGTGTTGAGCACCGCAACCACGAACACAGCACACGGTCCTAATTCGACGTTGCTCAGTTCATAGTGGAAGACGAGTGTTCCATTTTCGCCTATCTCCTGAACAACTCCCGGGTGGTAAAGGGTAGGTGGAGATCCAGGTTGTTGACAGAAAGCAAGGTAAGAAGGAGGCGTAGTGTGTTGTTTATGGGCTGCTGGTAATCGTGGTAGTTCAGCCAGGACCGGTCTGGCCGGCAATAAACCGCCGTCATTTGACCAGTTTACAATTTTGCGAACTTTGACTTTGCTGCTCCCCAGGTTCAACTGGCGCGGATTGAGCAGCACCTCAAAGATGGGCCACTCGCCATTGCTGGGAATGGACATTATATGAGGTGGTTTACTACTCGTTTTCATTTACTCGTTTGGTAAAAGAGGAAATTTGCCAGGAATGAAACATTGCTTTGTTTCGTAGTCGAGCTGTGTGTTTAAAAAATTTTACAAAATTTGATTTGTTTGATTATGTTTCAAAAAAGTGGCAGTTATTTGCAGCACTTACTTTGCCAATAATTTTCAATCCTTTCAGCACTTCAACTTTGCAGAAAAAAGGCGTCTGAATTTTGTAGTCGTCCGGCATAATTTTATTTAGTTGAACGAGAAGTGACTTGGGAATGGTGGACAGATGTTGGCGAGATGTTTTCACCCAGGAAAGGGAAACACCGATATAGAGATTTCTGGCTTCTTGTCGTTTTTTTATTCCCCTTCCTCCTTTTCCTCATTGTTTTTACCACCAGAGTGCGTCCAGTCCTCACAGAAGATAAGGTGACAAGTGACAAATAAAAAAAGTGCTGTGTAGGGCAAAGAAAATTTCATATTTACAAAAATCAGTTTTTTGCATAAAATTAAAAAATGTTTGTTGAATAAAAATTTATTTGATAGTTTTTATACTTTTGGTAGTATACTTTACCTAATTCTTTTTGCAAGTTATTGAAAAAACATTGCTAAATACATTTTTATCAATGCCATTTGTTGATTATTTTTTAATGTGTTTTTAGCAATCAGCTCAATAACTAAAACAAAACTAAAAGTAATTTTTAAAAAATAAAATAAGCTTAAAAAGTTTTCAACTTGTTGAAACGGCGAAGGTAGTCAATGGGCGGCGGGGGCAGTCGGGTGT
>NW_016188067.1:0-4218 GCF_001687245.7 Rhagoletis zephyria
AAAACCGGGACATGTCCGGGAAAACCGGGACGTCTGGCAGCCCTAAGTAAACAGCACCATAGTAATTTGAAATGCCTCTATCTTAATATTAGTAGNCGCGTTTTTTCTCTTAGTGTAGTGATTTTTGGACTTTTATTCAAATTTGTGCAATCAAATCAAAAACCGGGACACTAAAACGAAACCCGGGACATTTTAAGGTTGGACCGGGACACCGGGACAAATAGTCTAAAACCGGGACATGTCCGGGAAAACCGGGACGTCTGGCAGCCCTAAGTAAACAGCACCATAGTAATTTGAAATGCCTCTATCTTAATATTAGTAGTATACTAGCTAATAAAGCTGAGCTCGAAAGACTTATTGAGGTAGTTAATCCTGACTTAGTCTTATGCTCCGAAACGTGTACAACAGATGAAATTAATGAATCTGAAATTAAGTTTCCAATGTACCACGTAATAAAGGTGTGATTCGTACAGCACACACAGGCGGTGTAATTATAATCTTGCGAGACACAATTGATTTCAAAATAAAAATAAATCGATCCGTCAATAAAAATATATGGTGCATAGTCATACAATTTCAAAGTTGTGTAAAGAGGTGTCAAATCGGTGTGGTAGCTATAGTAGGAAACCCAATGAGATCTTCGCTCACCTAGCTATGAAACAACAAATCAATTTTAATACGCGGTTTACCGAGTATTCCGAAACACTCATTGACTTGTTGTATATTAATAGCAGAGAGGTATCATGTGAAAAGTTGGAACAACAAAGAATATCGGATCATGAAACTATACTGTTTCGGTGTAATGTAAATAAGCCTAAGTCAATTTCAAAACTGTCAGAAGTAACATCTTGGGATAGGTATAGCCCCGATAACTTATTACATCTCTTGAGACAATCCAACTTTGTGAGCTTGCATAGTTTGGATACTGAGGGTATGCTGGGGTATATTAAGGAAACAAAATCGTATCAAATTAAGAAATAAATGGTATGATAGGGAGTTAGTAGAAACCAATAAAATGAAGTTTAAGTTACATGAAAGGGCCTCTTTGACAGGAGACTGGGCAGAATACAACGTGGCCAAAAAAATTATAAGAAATTGATTAAAGTTAAAAAAATACAGCATCTTGAACACAAAGTTGAAGAAAATAGAGGGAACAGTCCATTAATGTGGAAGTACTTAAAAAATGTAGTCGATAATGCAGACAACAAAGAAAAAATCAAAGAAGTGCTAATAAGTGGGCACGCTATATAATAGCAGCTGGGAAATCGCATTTAAACAAATTCTTTGTGGACAGTATTATTGAGATTAAACGTGATATACAAGACATTGGTGATGATTCAATTCAGCCGGCAAAATCTCAAACATTTAAATTTGAAGAAGTTAGTACGGAAGATATCATCCAAATTGTTAAGAAATTTAAGAGAATTGGTGGAAATAACTTACTATCGGAGGGTGTCATTAAAGACTCAGTTGAATACATGGGCCATTTCTACGCGTTATTAAAAAATAAGAGTCTGCAATCTGGAACTGTACGGAACGAATGGAAAACTTCGACAATAGTTCCAGTGAAAAAAGTAAAAAATGCGATAAAAGCTGAGGAGTTTAGGCCAATTAACACCCTTCCCAATATGGAAAAAATCTTAGAGATGGTACATTATATTGAGTGCAATAATATACTCATAAAAGAGCAATCAGGGTTCAGGGCTAAGCATTCTTGTGAGACTGCACTGAATTTTGTACTGTCACAATGGAAGGAGGACCTTACCTCCAAGAGGAATGTCTTAGCGGTGTTTATTGACCTGGAAATAGCCTTTTGAGGCTATTGACATGACTTGAATGTTGAAAAAACTTGAAGCTATTGGTGTAGAAAACATTGAGCTGGCCTGGTGTCGAAGTTTTCTTTCAGATCGTAAGCAACAAACAGTGATTGAGTCAAAAATGTTAAAAACGGTTGCAGTAAATATCGGTCTGCCTCAAGGATCGGTTCTTGATCCAATACTTTTTAACATTTACATTAATGACATAAACACGGTACTGAAATACTGTAAAATAAAACTATTCGCGGATGATACGCTTCTAACGATCAGTGACAAAAACTTACCAAATGCCATATCTAAGATGCAGGAAGATCTTGACTCCTTATATAAATGGTTATATTTAAACAAACTTGAAGTGAATGTGAAAAAGACGCAGTTTATGGGCTTATCTAGGGTGGCTAATGCGAACTCAACTTCAACTATAGCTTAAAAATCAGAGATGAAAAGCTCGAGGAGGTAAAAAAAAATCATTAAATACCTTGGTATATACATTGATAATAAGTTAAAATTCGATGAGCATGTTGATTATGCAGTAAATATAATTGCTAAAAAAATTTGTCTCATGAAAAGATCATGTAAGTACCTAGGAAGAAGATATAAAACACTAGTGTTTAGGTCTATAATAGAACCACACTTTATATATTGTCCAACGATCTTTTTCATGGCAAGCGACACACAAATCGACAAGTTACAAAAAATGCAAAACAGAGCAATGCGATTTATACTGAATAAGCGTCACGATGCACCCACACGAGAGATGCTCGCCGATATGAACTGGCTGAGTGTTAAGCAGCAAATTTTTTATCACGTCATGAAATTCGTATTCGGTTGACGAACTACCTGAGCGACAATCTCAGATATATAAATGAAACTCATTCATACATACTCAGGGCAAATAATAGCTTTAGATTGCCGTTATATAGGACAGAAGTGGATAAAATGAACAGATTCTACAAAGGATTAAAGTGTTTTAACGAACTACCGCCACAAACAATAAATTGTGAAAGCATTGTCAGCTTCAAGAGATCATTACTTGACACTGTGGAACCCTACCTATCAGATATAGGCTCGGCATGGAAACAAATCCTTTCTATCCGGCCGGGTTGCTCTGGATCCAATCCACTCAGACAGCCTGCTGAATCTGCAAATCTTGACAGTCCAAACACCAATCCCCGAAGCACCGTCCTCCTACCCTATCAAACAGTGTTGCTCTGGATCTAGTCCATTCAGACAGAGTGTATAACATCGGAAATCCTGATCGAACCGAATCAACAATATGGGAAGTGAGGGTGCAGAGTGGAAACTAGTCCTTTCCAACTGCCCAAACAACTGAAGCTACAATATGAGAAGTAAAGGTGCAGATTGGAAACTAGTGCTTTCCAACTGCCCTAACAACTGAAGCAGCAATGTGAGAAGTAAAGGTGCAGATTGGAAACTAGTGCTTTCCAACTGCGCTAACAACTGAAGAAACAATGTGAGAAGTGAAGGTGCAGATTGGAAACTAGTCCTTTCCAACTGCCCTAACAACTGAAGCCATAATATGAGAAGGAAGGTGCAGATTGGAAACTAGTGCTTTCCAACTGCCCTAACAACTGAGGCAATAATATGAGAAGTGAAGGTGCAGATTGGAAGCTGGTCCTTTCCAACTGCCCTAACAACTGAAGCAATAATATGAGAAGGGAAGGTCCAGATTGGAAACTAGTCCTTTCCAACTGCCCTAACAATACGGCCTGGAACTTGCCTGTTCAGACCACTTGTCTAGTTTGCCTGCTCTGCCGTATGATTGGGAACTGCAATTGCGTTTTCTTGGAATTTCCGACCTTGTACTCGATTATTCAAATAAATTGAAGTGGAAGGTCGGAACTTTTTGGAGGGGTCCATTGCATATTTTTATTCATGCGGCCTAATATAGACATATGTAATATAATATATATAGTTTTTGTATACATAATTTTATATTTAATTGATAATTTTTGCAATACGAACATCACAATTCATATATATACGTATGTACGAATATCATAGTTGTATTATTATGTCGTAAGACTGTAACAAATAAATAAATAAAATAAAATACTAAGATAACTCGTGGCCTTAACAGTAACCGTCCCTGTGAGAGAACGATTCTAGTAGCGTTGGACCTGTCAAAGGCGTTTGACACTGTCAGCCATTCCACGCTACTGGAAGATATAGAGGCTTCCTCTCTCCCACAGAGGCTCAAACGGTAGTCGGCAAATTATCTGAGTGGTCGACACTCGNTTTTCTGAGTGGTCGACACTCGTCGGTAATGTTTAGAGACAAATCGAGTAAACTCAGAAAAATAAAACAGGGGGTTCCACAGGGTGGTGCCCTTTCCCCGCGGAGGGACCTACAGTTTTACGCCGACTCCGAACGGCGATGG
>NW_016188068.1:0-4217 GCF_001687245.7 Rhagoletis zephyria
TACGGGGGACTGTCCACAGGTACTTTCTCACTTGCTTCAGATTATCGCGAAAAACGACGATATGAATTTGGCTGTGACGTCGTGGGGTGGGCAGTCAAATTGCTAAATGCTAAACCTTGGTTTCATAATTTTTCGAGTGACAATGTTTAAATACTCTGATGTGAACAATTCTGTATGTATGTGCGAAAAAAGGTTTCGAAGAAAATGTGAAAATTTTCACTATTGCGTTTTCAGAAAAATATAAGTACACAAATGGATTTCTTATACCGAAAAACCCCCTTTAACATGTTCATATAAAAAACTTTAAGCATTTCTCTACGACACTACAGCAAAATGCTAAGAAACCTATTTCCGCAATTCGGCATTTCCCAAATTGATTGTAAACCTGGTTTCTTCGGCAAATTTTCTTAGAATTACAAGCATAATGATTCTGTGCTATACGCGCATAGTTGTAGTCCCATACAAATTGACCCGACATACATATGTAGAGGGTGATGTCATAGGACCGCAGATATTTGCAATACGGCCGTGGTTTCATGCGCTGTATGGCAAGTGACACCGTCACGTGGAAACCATATATTTTCCACGTCCATGTAATCTACTTCAGGCCATGATAAGTTTTTTATGACGTCACGATACGCTAGGAGTAATATGCCGAATTGCTCTAGATGATATTTTTTTTGTTTTCTTTTTTTTTAATTTAAAAACGTTTGGACCACTTTTACGCATTATTCAACTGAGTATCGCTCCGTGACTAAGTTCGTGTAGTACCAATTTTCTGAAAAAAAAAAAACATTAAGACATCACAAATATTTGCTGTCAAATATAAGCATCGCCCTTTTATCATCCTATTTGTAGTAATCAGACAAGTTAAGGCGGCTATTGCTAAGACTCTTGCTTGGAGTATGAGCTCTATGTTAATAAATTGGCTTTACCGCACGATTATCCGCCCGATTAGTCTGGTTGATCGATGAGCAAAAGTTGTTACAAAAAATAGTCGTATTCACTTAATCGACTAACCGTTTACTTTCAACTTTCCCAACTAACCGCTAACAGACGCTCAACCGGCAGAAAAAGATGCTAATCGACTCACCGAATATCCAGATCGTCAATTTTTAACAAAAGCTCAAACGACGTCTCTATAAACGGCAAAGGTTCACTTGTCGGTCCGTCAGTACGTCATTATGTATATTTTGTTCAAGTACGAGCAGTAGTGGCTGCTGGGAGTTGTACTTCCGACTTTTTAGTGAAAACTTCTAAAGCCGTTTTCTCAAGTGGCTTTTAAAATTTTAATGTAACTAAAATACAACTTTTGATAACAAAATTTTGTGTTTAAAGGGCAGATAAATTTTTAAACCTGCTTCAGAAAACGGCGCTTAACAAAGAAGACTTGTACAGTATACTAGGGGATAAATCAGGGTTGGTAGGTTGAGATTCGATGATCAAAGAGATCTGCCTTTGCGTAAAGTTGCAGGCGAAACCCCTGATCGGGTGGACTTAAAAAACGGGTATTTGCGCTTTTTCTCAAATACGTATATATGCACATTGGGATGCAGATAGATTTTTAGGTTATCTTTTCAAATAGCAAAGCGATCGTCCTACTCTCTCCTACGTGTTGATCAAATGCGTGCTTTGTTAAAGACAATTTTGATGCGCTTCAACTTATAGCACTGAAAGATACGATTATTTACACCGTCGGGTCGCAGACTACCAGGGCACCAGCGGGTTACACGAGAGGTATCCTCAACTATCGGTGTGGCAACCATTTGTGGCATCAGTTTGTCCTTTTCGACAGCCATATATACTGAGCGGACATTTTCCGCCATATATACTGAGTGTGCATTTCTCCGAACGTAAAAAGTACTGGTGAACGGTAGGTGGCCTCAGAAAATAAAGGCCCTTTCGCATTTCTTTCGCTAGCAATGAGATTATTCTACTAAATAGAACAATTATCAGGTTACCTTCTGGGTATCTGACTGATCACAACCGATTACTTACGTTTTCATATGTACGAAATTTATGTGACCACAGAGTTAAAAGTTCGGCTCTGCCTCGAAGACGGTGACACTTCAGAGCAAATTCTTTGAGATTTTCTGGCCATGGACAGACAAAGATTAGTAAATTTTTAATCATATATAGTCAAACCCCTTGGAAGCAGGATTTGTTTACCATAAAATTCATAGGGAAGCCAACGGTGTCTTGGGTCCTCTACGATCCTATTCGAAATTATTTAACTTACTAACTATACGGTAATAGAAAAATTAATGAGAAGCATACAGTAAATACCTACTTAGTATATTTCACAAAGAATTTTTAACCAGCTTGTCGATTAACGGGATGCTCGAAACTTCAAACTTGGCTCAACTAATGCGCTAGGTGACGCATGAAAGGGAATTACTCCACCTAGGATTTTACCCGATAGGTAGGGCAGGAGTGTAGATATTTGAAAAATGCGAATTTTTTTTTCAAATTTTGTTCATATTTATAATGTATATTACTTAAATGAAATTAACTTAGCCGTTAAGTGATGCGAGGGTCGATTTTTTAATTATATTAACTACTAATAAAAGCTTGTTTTAAACATTTTTTTTAGCTACATATCTAGCTTAGCTATCTTCTTCAAAACGTAATAAAAATTCCTAATTCTACAATTCCCCATTTCACAGAAGATACTTTTAATTTAATATCCACTTCCATCAATGTTCTTCTTCTACCCACGTCCAACTTATCTCCTCCTAATCCACTTGTTCGCCTCTAAATATTATTCATTCTAATTATGTCACATTTCATTCGCTTTCAACACAGCTGCTACCAAAAGTGTGCGTTAGCCAAATCCAATTGTGGCGCCTACGAAGCAGACATGCTGCGCATATTTATGGAGGATTTAAAAAGCGTTCCTTACACGCCCAAACCAACGTCATAACCAAAAAACGAGCTTTCATATAAAAACGTATAAATTTTTTATTTAATCACGCTATAACGACAGCTTAGACAAATCCACGCAACATACACACACATGCAAACGCAAGTTGGTTAATACAAGCAATGTGAATGGCAAGAAAAAAAGAGAGAAGAATAACGAAAATGTGATAACAAGCAGATGTGTGTAGGAAATGCTGGATGATGGAACAGCTGTTGCTATTGGCACCTTTTTTGTTACTGTTGTTGATTTCGTTGTTCATGTGGTTTCCGTTGTTGTCGTTGTTTGTGTTCGCGTTCGCAATTGTTTGCTTTGCATAGACAAGCCGTAAGGCGTCTCTGTTTCTTGTTAGTATTAGCTTTATTCTCTTGCCTTTGCGGCTGTTGGCGTTGGTATTTGTGTTGCAAATTTTCGCTGATTATTTGCGCGCTTCAAAATCATTGCTGGCACACATGCATACCCAAGTCTAATCAACGAACACTGGAAAACAATTTCCAAACGTTTGAAAAAATGTTATTTCTCAATTTGATATTCAGCGTTGTTTAGCATTTGAAACTTAATATTTTCTCAATTTTTTTTTGCAAACATTGTTTATTCAGAAACGCTTAAACCAAGAACGCTAAAACCCTAAACCGAAATGAGAACCAAACCTGCCGGAGTGTTTTAAAAAGAACAAAAGTGAAAACAAAACTGTCGAGAACGTTCCCAATGGGAAATATATACGACCACAACCCTGTGGAACGTTCCCAAAGAGAACCAAATGCCAACTACATATACTTTCGGTGACATTTCTATGAAAATAAAATGGTTACGAAAGTATCCGGAACATTCTCGGAACAAAACTGGAACAGAAGTCTAAGGGATTTTGTCTCAAAGAAAAATTTGGGAACTAAAGTCTCAGGAAATTTCTGGCAGGGAACGAATTCTCTGAACTATTGAACTGGAGAATGGAAGTGAGAACGAAATTTTTCTCAATAGCGTTGCATTATCTTGAAATTTTTCAATATTAAAATTTATCAAATAAGGCCTGAAAAATAATTACACAAATTAAGGCAACGCAAGACTTAAGACCAGAAATTTTCTTGCAAATAAAGTGCAAAGTTTTTCCATAAATGGTTGCAATGATCCAGCTTTCATCTGGGTTAGAATTAAATATCATGAAACGATTTCCCATCCCAACACACAGACGCCCATGATACAAAAATTTGAAGGTAAAACCGCTGAGAGGCAGACGGAACATTTTTGAAATTTGCTAACATAACAAAAATGTTTTAAAATTTTCAATCTCACAAATACA
>NW_016188070.1:0-4217 GCF_001687245.7 Rhagoletis zephyria
TAATCCTTACTGCCGAAGGGAATGTTGAGGTGAGATCAACACTCAACACTTCCTGCTGGGCTGTCCAGCTTTTGCGGGGTACTGAAGTAAGTACCTTGGCTCGCACTTTATAACTTTATAACTAACCCTGAGCAACTCTCGCAAATTGATATAAGCCGTCTCTGCATTTTCGTGATTGGCGTAAATTTATAGTCATTAACAGATATTTGAAGAAAATCATATTACTTGCAGCTGGCTGACTATCTAATTCGATGAAAGCATTGATAGATGTATATTAAGTCACTGATATTTCTAGCCATGGTCGAAGCTAACCCAGCATGGCTATCACACGGTGCTTTAAGTATTGCACACAGGGCTCTGAATAAATGCAGAGGTGTAGCTTTTATGGTAGTCATTGGCTAAGTACGCCTACCCGCACTTTGAATAAATCCCAGCTCATTGCACAGCAGCCTAAGGCAGCTAGAGCATGACACCCCAATGGTGTCGCCCTATATATACATAAATGGTATTTAAAAGGGTCACATATTATGCTACCGCTTCATCGACCTGTCGGCATATATCTCTCTACCACTCTCTCATAGTTGGCTTGTTGTGCGTCTATAGGCCATATCAGCCCATTGAGCTCGATACATTGTACTCGTAACAAAGGTAATCCCTACTTCCTCTACTTCTCTAACTCGATCCGAGCTCTAAAACTTCTCTCCCACTCTCCCAAAGCTAAACAAGCTAATCTTCATATCGAAAAGTTTATGCGACGGAATTTTGGTTTATAGGCTATGACAACAGGCGGGATTACAGAACAGTTTTAGCATCGGAACGGTGTGGAGCTAAAAGCGCTATCTTTTCAAACAGCCCAGCAGCGATAAAAGCGCAAGGCTTCATTATTGTTAGACAATGTCAGAAGTACGTCGTCAACTCATCTGGTAGGCACACTACTATAAGTGAAGTTAAGTTAGATGAACAGCTGTATTTAAGAGATCGAAGGGCGCAAGGGATTATAGTGAGGCCTAGATGGAGATTTCCCCGGACCTGTCGTTACTTGTCTTTAAACCATCTTGACTGCCTTTATGCAAATTTTTTCTTAGCTAATTAGAAGAAGAGTTTTGTCAGAGATGTTCTGTTAACATGCCGGTGCGAAGCCAGGCGTTTAGTTTTCAGATCTTTTGCCAAACTCAGGAATGTCAAAGGAAGCTGAAAAGATATATAGATCTTTGGCATTATTGAACGCATATAAAATTAATCCTAGCCTACGATTTTGATCAAAGGCTGACGCCCACAAATAATGCGAATTTGGATGAAATAAGATCGGCCAAGCCTACCATTTCCGCCGTCATATAGCATATATACAATTATATAAGTTTATTTGATAGGACTTGTTGTCAAACCCCGTTCCAGCAGACTTACTAGCCTTAGATGAGATACCCTAATATTAGATGTGGTGTACAGCCCTTATTCATTGTACAGTCACAGGAACAGAGCGTATGATAGCTGTTCCTTCTCTGTTGACACAACTGATCTCTTCTAGTTGTTGTAGCAACATGAAAATTCAAAAAGTTACATTTAGGAAATCTGCTAGATTCCCGATTTTCGTGGCAACGCTGGTTTCTTACCACTACACTAAGGATGGGTAAGGTTTCAATAAATTCATTTAAGTCAAAATAATTTAATTTTCGAATTTTTGATTTCACCAACCAATTTTAACTTGTTCTTTTTTATTTAAGTGGTATATTCTTTTTACTTTAGTAAAAATTAAATCAGAATAACCACACTCAGGGATGTTACATGTTTAATCAGCTGATCAATATACACTCCCATAATATTGAGTGAAAGCTGTTTACTTTGATACCAGCCCTGCTACTACTGCCACTTTCAGCACGGTGCACTTTGTGACCGAAATCCAAAAGTGCGGGCAAAATTAAAACAAAGAACAACTTTCTAGGTAGAGCTTTTTCAGCATTGAGTTGGCTAAAAGGATCATCTAAGAAGCGAAAACTGTTCACAGTAACGGCCTTTACCCTTAGTCCCCTCTTTATTTTAAGTCCGAATGTGGCCTTCGCCCAAGCACAACATTATGGTACATTGAAAGTGAAAAATCTTTCTAAGAAATCTAATAAATGGCTGAAATTTACAAGACGCCATACTGGATCCGAAGTTTCTTTAAAGCTTCGAAATTTTGGCCGTATCTTTGGATTTCGGCCGCACTGTGCGGTGCTGCCAAATTTTCACTCACTTAAATAAAGAGCTTGTTGAAACTGAAAAAATTTTATTAAGGATGAAATAAAAAATTTTATTAAAATTAAATAAGTTTGGCGGCACGCAGCCTAAGGCAGGGAACGCACAATTTGTACATTTGTACAGATTTGTTAATTTCCACCGTTGCAGAGATGTGTTGTTTGGAAAGTTGGAAAGTTGAGCTGAACGCGTTCTCGATAAATATTTTTAGACAACACCACTCTGTGGCTACCAAATGTACAAAGCCGTGTGGACCACGTCTTAGAGGTAGTCCCGTACTAAGCTGGTTTAAATCCGATCAATTAATCATGAAAAAATTAACGGTACTTCAAAATGTTTATATGAGAATTGAAGTCGGTTTTGTTTTTTGCTTAAAAATTACTTGTTTTTTCACACTTCAATTTTTGTTGCGCAAATTTGCAAAAGCTTTTTTCCCCTTTTAAGAACTCTGGAATTGTTGAAAATCTGTTCAGAAAAATTTTGTATTTGCCTCTTTGCGGCATGTCGTACATCGTACAGTTCCATAAGTAAAGTAACTCTTCTTTTTACCGTTTTTTCTGGCAGGCTGTAGGTGTGTTTTTGGTTACTGTATTGTTGTTTTTGGTTCAGTGTGTTAGTGTATTTTGAATTAATTGTAATAGAAATAAAAAAAAATGTAATAGAAAAGAAAATATAAGAACAGGTGATCTCAGCTGTAGGCATTTTTTGGCAATCAGCTGATAGTGTTTTTACTTATGAAACTATACGATGATGCCGTATGCTGCGTGAATCTGGCATACAACATTTTTAAAACAATATCACAACTTTTTTCATTTTCGGGATCTCCAAAAGTATTGAAAATCTGCCCAGAACAGCTTTTTTCCGTATTTTTTTATCATTTTGTATGCCAATTTCATAGACATCGGGGTTGCCCTTTTTTCTTGCGTGCAATTGTTTTAGTTAGTTACATGCATATGTACAAACGTACAAACCTTATTTAAGTTGAGATATTTAATTCTTAAATTTTCTTTACCCCTATTACTTTTTTTGCTTTATTTTAATTTTTCAAAACACAAAACTAACTGGCAGCGGTGGCAATGATGGCGATAATCAGCGCCAAGTAAAGCTTTTAAGAAAATTAGCTTTTTTACGCAAATTCGCCATCAACGAACTGGACAAGAGTTGGAAGTTAAAAAAACAAAACCCCGAATGGAAGGGAGGTAGGAGAATAAGGAAAAGAAGGTTGCTAAGAATTTTTTTGCTGCCTTTTTCAACGGAAATTCAAACAAATTGTAGAGGTGAGTGAAAAAGTGAGACGGGGGAATAAAGTGAATATAATTTTATCTTTGTTTTCTGGGAAATAAAAAAAATGGTTAATTGAATGGCTAAGTCAACGTTGGACGCATCTAGCAATGTGGAAAGGAAAAACAAAAAAAAAATTGCCATGGGTATGAGCTGTTTTTCAGCTAATTTATATATGTACATACATACATACTTACATATATTTACTAAGCTGTATTTTACATTACCATTGCAAAAGAAATGCCATTTAATCCCAGAGACGATAATGTCTTTTCATTAACACCAACTTACAACTGGACTACGATAATCCCTCTTAAAAGAAAATAAATGGGCATTTCAATGAAGAGGAATAATGGTTGTAAGAAATTTATGTATTTTTCGTTGTTCCCAATGATGCCAATTTTCTAGAGTTCTTTACTAAGCAATTTCGGTTGCAACTGCAATCACTTTGAATCGAATATTTAATTGTCATAAATCTTAATTACATAGAATCCTTATAATCACTGCAATTTCACACCTTTCGTGTTCTTCTATCAAACCAATTTGAAGTTTAATTTCTCCACCTTGCACATGGCTCTGTGATCTATTACCGTACGTTGTAGGCTCGTTGACATTCCGACTTTCTAGCATTTCATCACTCTATATAATTCAGTTGAATGTCATTCACACTACAATTAAGAGCAATTTATTAATTTCCTTTTACG
>NW_016188071.1:0-4217 GCF_001687245.7 Rhagoletis zephyria
TTTGTTTTTCTTTTTTATGATCTCCTTTTATTGGTATTTGTTTGATTTAGGCGTTTTTTATATTTTATGTTCAAATCAGTATTTTAATTGCAGCAAAGGCATTTAGGCAATTTTCGCGCTGAACATTCTTGCAGCATTTTATTCCTTAGCTACGCTCTGCAATGACAAAAAATAGAAAGCTATTAATTTCAGACTTTAAACGATTAAAGTGATTCCTATAAAAGCTTTCTTCTAAATTTGGTCATGTTTAAGCCCTGTGTACTGTTCATGCCGCAGATAATTCTTGGTAATTTTTTATAATTAACAGAAGTTATTCAATAACGTAACATAGAAATGTTACTTTGTTAAAAATCAAAACTGAATATTGCCAGACCGTTTCCATTGGTGGTAAGTTCCACAAAATGCTTTAAGTTTGCGTAATCGTAAGTTATTCTTTTCCTACATGGCGTATGCGTAACATAAATTCCTGCTCATATTTCATACGAAAAATAGTGAATCGAATTGAATTGGCCATTTCAAAAACCCCATAAGTCACACAATTAGAATTGTACACGAATCAATAAAAACTGTGTGTTCACAATCAAAGGGGGGTTAAAGGATTTTTTTTTGACTGAATATAGTACATCGGTTTCAAGAGATTAAAATGGCGATTATCTTTTTTATTTTATTAATATTATCTACGAAAAAATTCGGAAAAGCTGTCCATGACTTGTGTTGTTTTAGCAATAAACAGGGTTAGTGGTAAATAAATTTGTTACTGTCGAAATTTGGCCGTTTTTGAAGTTTTTAAGAACCCTTGGAGTGGTTTTCTAACTTAGCACGTGGTTTAACTTATGAGGTGCAAAATAAACTGATTTGGGACTGAAACGTGGTTACAATTTTGTATATCTTTGAAGGTCTTTGGAATACTCTGGTAGGACTTGGAATTAACCCAATATAGATAATTTGATATACATCGATAATTCAATAAATTTAAAAAGCACTAAAATCGAATTACTCTCAATATTCGATAAATCGACTAGCTTCGATAAATTTCGATAACTGTGCTTTTCGACGGCTTTACAAATTTCGATAGCTCAAAAATGCATATAGTCACGTTGCGAAATTAAACCACCTTCTTCGATGTTTCTTTACAACTAAACTCTTTATTTCTTACATAATATATATGTAATAAATATTAACGTTAGCTTACTTAATATATGTATGTAACAGTAAAACAATGCAGAGAGTGTTAACTCTCCTGAAGTCTTAACATAATTATGTTATCTTAATGTTAATAAGTAGTATATGTTAATTGAGTATGTTAATATGTTTATTGAAATATGTATGTAAGTACATATGTATGNGTCGATAAAAATCGAGAGCTCGATAGACCTTTGGTACCTCTATGAATTTCGATAGCTCGGTTAATTTTGAGAACACCAACTTTTCCGAAAGCTATCGACAAACTTCGACAACTTATTACACACTGCTAATTCCATAAAATTCGATAAGCAGTTATAACTTCACTTGTATAAATTTGATATTTCGATAACTTGATATATTTTGAATATTCTAAAAACTTTGGTTCAGTAAATCGAAAATTTGCAGTAAATCAATAAATATCGATATCGAACTCGATACATTACGATAAATCGATAAATTTCGTTAACTCGCTAAATAATGCAAATTAAACAAATATCAATAGCTTGATACATTTCCTTAACTTGACAATTTCGGTAATCCCATAAATTTTTAGAGCTCGATAGCTATCCTTAAATTTCGACAACTAATTTTTTTTTTGCCTATAAAATTCGACAACTCAATAAACATTGATCAATTTGAATAATTGGATACGTTACGTTAACTCAACAAACATGCAATACTCGATCAATTTCGATAGCTATAAACTTCGATGATTCGATAAATTTCCCTAATTACATTTTTTATGACTGAATTTACATCGATTCCTACAGAAAATATTTAAATAAATTTTCTTACCCTTTCAGTTACCCTAATTCTTATGGATTGCTAATTGTTTTCATTTTCGTCTTCACTTCTTTGTTTTAATCTTTGTAATTTATTTCGCTATCATCACATTTGTGTTTATTACAAAGTTGCATTTGCAATACAAAGTAAAACAAAATGCGAAAACAGTTTAAATTGAACAGCTCAATTGAACGATTTTGACCCTAATTTTGAACCAATTTTGAAACCATAAAAATCGAATCTGAAAGTATTCAACTCGGAACCCGCTGGTGGTAGCAGAGGCAGAGGGAGGCCCCCACTGCGATGGAAAGACCAGGTGGATAAGGACTTGGCTTCACTTGGCATTTCCAATTGGCGCCGTTGGTACAGAAAAGAAACGACTGGCGTGCTTTGTTGAACTCGGCCAAAATCGTTTAGGCGGTTACAGCGCCAAATAAGAAGATGAATGGAGCTTACGTACATATATTTTTTTTTGCAATGCGTACGTTTTTAGTTTTTTTTCGCTGACTGTATTTCACTTCTTAATTACCCTTTTAAGAAAAAATATAAAAAGAGTAAATAAGGCGCGACATTTTTTTATTAAAATTTGCATAATATTTGGAATTCTAATTTATGGAGTTTTTGTTCCAATTATTAATTATTAGCCATAAATTATAGACAGTTATTTTCAGGAGTATTTCCTGAGGAGCCCTATAGTCGGAGGAGAATGTTAGGCATGCCATTGAATTATTTGGTCTTTGCTCTCTTTTTTTGTACCAGCCTCAAACTCAAATTTCTTAAAATTTTTATAGATTTTCTGGGGCAAACCATAGTTCATATGCATCAATTGAGGAAAACTCGAATGTCGATTCTCGAATTTTTTTAGTCGATCACGGATCGAATTGGGAAAAAAATCGATAAAAAATCGAATCGGCAGGGGTCGATTAGTCGATCTTCGATTTAGTTGATTGAAAAACTGCATCTTTTCTTCCTACCGCTTACTCAAGCAAGCAGATACACGTTCATTTTTAAATATATATTATATATTCCTTAAATTTTGTTACTTAAAAAAACCTTCGTGTAACGGTCTTAGAATTTTATCCTACAGTAATTGCAGTAAGTTTCTCTGTGGAAGAAATTATATTTGCTGTTTAATTGAGTTAATCGCCCTTTCACTTGTATCAAACTTTAATATCTGCTGGAAAAATTTAGATGTTGCTGGGACCAGGGATCAAAACTAGATCCGCAGGAGTGGTGGCGTCCATTAACCACATTTTACATACAAATGTGCATGAGAAGATTCACACATTCTACAACGGCCAACATTGCTAGTCAAGTTCTTTGACAACGTGCCCCAAATAGTGCATATGTACTGAATGTACATAACAGGACACATATACATAAGTATGTATGTAGCTATGTACATATGTATGTATATAAGTACGAAAACTTTTCTAACCTCATTTCAGAAAACCGCAAATTTGTTGGCTTTCGTAAACGACAAATGCAACTCGCCATTCGCTGAGAAATTTTGCGTAAAAGCGAGCGCGGAAGCGCAGAGTTATATGATGTTTGCATATTGCGTGCATACATGTATAAACATTAGGGCGAGTCAATTTGTATCTGTATTTCTACTATGCGCGTATAGCACAGAGGAGTTCTACGTGTTATTCTAAGCAGATTGGCCGAAGAAACCATGGGTCTGAAATAAGTTTGCACTTTGCCTTGGAAAATACGTTTCTTAGCATTTTGCTGTAGTTCCGTATAGAAGTGCTTAAATTGTGTATGTGCGTTTTTCATCGCAGAAGAGGCTGCTACCACAAACGGGTTTTGAGGTGAATACTTTCACAGCTGGAGCGTCTGTGTACATTTTTTAATTCTCTGCACTATGTCCATGCCGTTGTATAGTTCACACAGCTCCTCGGCCCATCGTCTGCGGTACTCGCCATTTCCAACCCGTAAAAGCCCGTAAATCTTTGGCAGAAACGTTCCTCGTAAACTCCAAGTGCCACCTCGGGCCAGCTAAAAACTGACTACTCGTGGGGTGGCGGTGCGTAGTTTTCGAGAGATGTGATAACACTGTGCTCTCAGAGAGCAGGTGCGAGAGGGTAGTGGCGAAGACGTTGACAGTCTGTTGTGATTTTAGCTTTTCAACGTTTAGCTTTCCTTGTGTTGCTGGACGCGCATTTATTGCTGCAAAAATTGGTCCGATGTTAAGTAGATAAGCCGTTTTAAAATTTTGCAGATTTTCAAAAGTCGTATTTTTTTTT
>NW_016188072.1:0-4217 GCF_001687245.7 Rhagoletis zephyria
AATCACCGTACAAACACTGAGGGAATTATGAAATGAAATTCATATCAAGGCTTGGCCAGCAACAGCAGCACATCATAATGACATTATCACCCCATTGTCGACTGTTGAATGACTGAAGGGGAAAAAAGTAGATCTCCGTGCACTGCTTAAATAAATATAAAAGTGCAGTGCTCCAATTGCCAGCAGCTTTACACGGCGACAAAGGAAGTGAATGGAACAGAGAAAGAGAAAAAGGGACAATGAGCAGAAAAGAAGAAAAAGAAGGTAATCTGCAAAATAAATACCCAACGAAAGAAAGCTGAAAAGCTGCAAACTAAAGTAAAGTAAGCAAAACAAAGCGCCGAAATGTGAAACCACACTGAATATATCCCAAACCAGCGAAAAGGTGCTCCTCTATTCGATGGCGCTCCCCATTCTCATGCAAATCGTTCTACACAACGCCTATTATTATTATTACTCCATTCAGACTTATAACCACATAAAGGACGTTAATTAAATTGCTGAAATCACCTTGAGATAGTGTGCAGCAGGCAGTCAGGGAGGCAGAAAAACTGGAACACAATTAACGGTGGCGCAAATCTAATAATAAAGGGGAGGGGGAAAAGAAGAAGAAAAAGGCAAAGAACGCCAAAGGCAAGTGAAGAAAAACGAGCGAGACAAAAAAAACAAACTGCTGACAAAGTGCTGCTGCTGCTCTCCTTCTTCTTCTTCACCACTCGGTTAATTGCAATTGTCTGCTAACATCAAGAAAATAAGCACCACCACCACCAATTGTAGTGGCGCCCAGGCGTCGATGTCAGAAATGCCGAAAATAGCTGGCATTCCATAGCTTCCTTCAGCAGCAGCAGGCGCCCAAGACAGGTAGCAGGCAAGCAGGCAGTAGGCAATTAGGAGGTGTCAATGTGTCCAAAGTTCAGTCAGAGTCATCAACACAGCAGCAGCAGCAGCAGAGTGCCTCGTGCCTGAGCACAGCAGACAATGAAGAGCACCCAACAATTACCACCGAATGTGCCTGTCATCGACCACTGCTGCTCAGGTGTGCTCTCCTACCGTCAATCAAGTGCGATGTACAGTTTAGTCAACCTTCTAGCGAGCAGGTAGTAGCAGAGGTAGTACACCACTCTAATCAAATTAAAGTCAGATCATCGGACAGCAGCTGACAGCATCGATTTGTCAGCAGCAGTGAGCAGCTCACTGACAGATTGCGCAATGGATCGACAGCTGATCATAGTGATGATGATGCTACGGTGAAGAGACGGTGCCAATTATCAGCAAAACTTTACTAGTCAGTGGACTGTGTGTATCAAAATGCACGACACTGGTCAGACACTGAAGACAACAATTACATTGAGGAGATGCTCTAAGGCTGACACAATCCTTTTTGAACAGTTCAACATATCACGAATATNCGTTCAACATATCACGAATATCAGCACAAGATTGTGCCCAGCAATTAGTGCCAACAGTGGTGGTGGCAATGTCCAGCANCGAATATCAGCATGAGATTGTGCCCAGCAATTAGTGCCAACAGTGGTGGTGGCAATGTCCAGCAGCGGCAGCATTTACATGGTCGTGGCTAATTGCTGCTCCTCAGAGTGACACAACACTCAACTCCTGAGGATGCAAAAAACTGGAAAACACAATGGCCGAACGCTGGACGCAAGAAACTGTCTGATCGATGGAGCTAGACCAAGCTAATTAGCCCTCTCTTCTCTCTTTCTATACAACAAGTCCTTCTTGTAAGCCATTATTCNAGCGGCAGCATTTACATGGTCGTGGCTAATTGCTGCTCCTCAGAGTGACACAACACTCAACTCCTGAGGATGCAAAAAACTGGAAAACACAATGGCCGAACGCTGGACGCAAGAAACTGTCTGATCGATGGAGCTAGACCAAGCTAATTAGCCCTCTCTTCTCTCTTTCTATACAACAAGTCCTTCTTGTAAGCCATTATTCAACTGAACTCAATTGAACTTTCAGAATACAGAGAGAAAGGGAGTTCAGTTGAATGGGAGGCTATTAGCTGCCGATTATTAGCAGCAGTAGATTGATTGCAGGCAACACAGCAACCATATAATGGCGAAAAAGGTTTAAAATTCATTCAGTACAGAAAAAAAGAAAGAACAGCTAGTGTTCAAAATCAGAAGAAAAGAACAACACACAGAGCAGAAACTTTCTCTGTCGATCTGACCTTCTTACATTCTTTCTGTAACTTCTCCTCAAAAGAGAAGACCAAAATTGAAACATGTGAGTAAGGCAGTAATAAGACAACAAGACTACAAAACACAATGTGTGTTAGTCAATTCGGGCAATTGGCAATTGGCAACTGTCAACTGACTGAGTAGCAGTGGACAAACGTTGGGCAAACTTGGGAAAAAAGAAAAGAAAAGAGCCTCCCCCACTCCTTCTTCTTTTTCCGATCAAAACCAACGCTAACAGACACACACAAAAAAGTGTGCACAAACAAACCAAGCTGCAAAACTTTGCCTGCCGTTGTGAGCAAACACACAGAGCAGAGCAGAGAAAAGCAGCAGCGAAGAAACCGTTAAATTGAAAGAAGGGAAATAATAAAAGAGCGAGAGAAGAAAGCTGGTGAATAAAGAAGAAGAAGAAGAAGAATGGCCAAGAAGAAAACGACGAGGAGAGAATAAACGGAATAAAGAGAATCTGGAGAATCGGTGAGAGAAATAGAATGGGAAAGAGAAAGAATGGAAACTCACTCTCTGTGAATGCAGTGCCCTTTCTTCCCTTCTTTCTTCAGCTTTCCTTTCCACTGAAGCAGCAGCCAATCAGACAGTGAGCGGCAGTGAGCGAGGCCTCGCCAGTGGGAGGTCACAGGCAGAAGCAGAAGGCAAAGTGAGTGAGGGGAGATCGAGTATTTAAGCGGCGGCAGTGCACTGCCACTCGCTTCAGTCAGTCAGTCAGTCAGTCCCGACCAGAGCAGCGGCAGCAGCAGCAAAAATCGAGAATCGGGAAAAAAGAAAAAAAGTCCCTCATCTTCTTCACCACCACCACCACAGCTAATTGGACTCGTGGAGACAAGTGGCCATTATCTCGTCACCACCAGCCCAATCATCTTCTTGTGCAAGTGTGTGTGTGTTGTCAACGACTACCTACTATTACCACTACTAAAGCAGCTTGGATACCCCGGCTAAACAATATAATAACAATTGAATCNCAGAGCAGCGGCAACAGCAGCAAAAATCAAGAATCGAGAAAGAGAAAAAAGTTCCCTCATCTTCTTCTTCACCACCACAGCTAATTGGACTCGTGGAGACAAGTGGCCATTATCTCGTCACCACCAGCCCAATCATCTTCTTGTGCAAGTGTGTGCTTGTGTGTGTTGTCAACGACTACCTACTATTACCACTAAAGCAGCTTGGATACCCCGGCTAAACAATATAATAACAATTGAATCGTCGCCGACAACTACCATCTCTTTTCTTTCTTTCTCTTTGAAGTGAATTTCCATATCCGTGTGTCAATCTGCAGTGGTTGCAAAGTTGCCAGTGTTTCAACTGATAAAGCTGCAAAACAAAAATCAAACCTACTTTTCCTTTGAACTCATTCCCTTCTCCTCGCATGTTCGATCACCTCCTTCACCTCAAATATCCTCCATTGTCAATTGCAAATCCCTTTCTTCAGTCGTCATCGCCGCCACCACCGCCGAGAATGACGATGAACACGACACTGCACGGCAGCACCCACGTCCCGGCGTCGGGCGTCGTCGTGTCGGGCCAAATTGGAAACAAGGTCAATGGCGGCGGAGGGGGCAGCCACGTCAAACGACCAATGAATGCCTTCATGGTAAGTGATAGCACAGTGATAGCTTTTGAGACAATTCAATTACCGTCACCCTCACCCTCGCCAATTCAATTACCATCATCATCCTATTCTCTTAGGTCTGGTCTCGAGGACAGCGTCGGAAGATGGCCCAGGAGAACCCGAAGATGCACAACAGCGAAATAAGCAAGCGGCTCGGCGCCGATTGGAAGCAGCTGACCGAGTCGGAGAAGCGGCCCTTCATTGACGAGGCGAAGCGACTGCGCGCACTGCACATGAAAGGTAACCATTAGTGAAAGAATGGGGACCACAACACCCACCCACTAAAGAGGACAGCGCAGACTAGCACAGTTTTCCTTTACGTCATTATTAGAGCTCTCGAGCTGCCATATCATTAGCCATTGGCATTGTTCAGACACACGGTCAGCAACAAA
>NW_016188073.1:0-4216 GCF_001687245.7 Rhagoletis zephyria
ATATTGCTCGTTCCTCTTTATCATTTGCTGACTTTCAATTATATCCTTTTTCTTCTCTTCTGGTAACTCTCACACCCCTATTTTTTCCGCTAATATGATTGGTAATACGATGGTCGTTGATTTTGTTTTTGCTGCCTTCTTCCTTCTCTATCCCTCAGTGATTTGGTTGATTGAATTTGCTGTGCACCAGAATGTCCTTTCGATAATCTAAGATGGAGGTGAAAATAGAGGAGAAGGAAAAAGGGGAGAAAAAATCCAATCTGCTAAAATTAATACGCAACAACACTGAATATTCAATCCAAAAAGTTTCCCTTTCTCCCCTCTTTCTTTTTTGCAACGCCGCTAAATGCTTACCATTTGCGCTGATTTGGTGGCTTTTTCTGGTTTTTCTCCTGCTGACGACACACTGGGGAGAAATTGAGTGCAAAGGAGAGAAAAGAAGAGGAAGAAGAATTCGATCATTCTAAAAGCCAGTCAACACACAAAAAAGTGAACATGCTGTTTAGGCCTCAAATGATGATGTTTCTTTTTTTTGGCTGAGTTTTAAAGCATTTTTTGTTGATTTAGCTTGTTTTTTACGTGCACTTAATTGAGAAAGTTCAGTTAGTGTGTTACTAGTGTTGTTTGCCGATGATATCGGTAAGTACCGACCGGAAATGATTTTGGTGGTGGTGATGGTCATCAGCTCTTGAGCCCATCGGAAATGGCCGATTCTGGCCGATTCTGGCCGATTCTCTAACTGCCTGCCCCTTCCCATAACTCTACTGAGCACTAATCATTAGCCTCAATTTAGCCGTATAGATTGGAGCCACATTGGAGCTGCCCATTGGCATTGCCCGGTATAAATCATCGAAAAAAAATCTGACCAGGATTTACTGTACGCCCACTCTGAAGAAAAAAGTCTACCACCAGTGATGATGATGATAATGACGACGATTACTATCGACCCCAGTTTATATATCGACTAACTGGTTCCAAAATCTCTCCT
Source organism: Rhagoletis zephyria (assembly GCF_001687245.7). Lineage (NCBI taxonomy): Eukaryota > Metazoa > Arthropoda > Insecta > Diptera > Tephritidae > Rhagoletis > Rhagoletis zephyria. Next base: position 989 of record NW_016188073.1, read on the forward strand.
TCTCCCTCTCATTTTGCTTTCATTTTAATTTTTCCCATTTTTCGGTGATTAATTCATTAATTACCGAGTCACACACACTCAGAGCTTTTGTTAGCCGCGGCGGCAGCCGCTGACCGCTAGCCAAGCCGGGTGCTCGCTAAAAAATGCCAGCTAAAACTATTCACAAAATGAGAAAAAGAGCGAAAAATGAAAGAGAAGAGAGAGTGAAAGAGAGTGTGCGGTTAATTATAATTAATAACCAGTCATTTGTGTAATTGACGGGAATCAGAGAGAAAGAGAGGAAAAACTGAGGGGAGGAAAAAAGAGGGGAAAGGAGAAAAAGAAGTTTTTTGTACATTTAAACTCTGAAGCAGCTTATGCTGCTGTTGCTGGGCAAAATCAGATTAATTTTGGTAGTTCCTAAATCGCAGTGGAAAACAAGCTTTATTTTGCAGTTTTAAATTTTAGATCATCTTTGTTTGCTAGACAACAGGAAAATGCACAAAAAGAATTGTTTTTAAATTTTTTTTATAATTTTAATCTGTTTGTTGATGTCATTTTCAGTTAGAATGAGTGAGTGAAAAACATTTTTTATTTTGGTACATTTTTTTTATAGAAAACACTGGCATTTGACAACTAATTAGTATGTCATCATCATCATTATTTTAATATTTTTCTTTCTTTCTCTAGATTCATCATACAAAAATGCAGCAAAATAAAGACGTACCCCTCAAGATGACTCATGCTTTCACTACCAAAAGTTGCAAAACTGAGGTAAATTAGCGCTAATTAGAGAAGGAACGAGAGAAAGAGAAAGACATAAGACTTTTAGTTGCTGCAGAATTTTTGCGTCAAGAATATTTGAGCATTTCAGCTCATTTGTGCTTTGATTAGCGACCACTTTGTCATGTCATTCTCTCTTTCTCTTCTCTCTCTCCTGTCTTCCCATTAGGTATCATTACCTGATTTTTTGCCTGCCTAAGTGATTTAGTGTGCCCAGCACACACAGCCAGGGCTCCCTAAATCGATATCTCGATAGACAAACTACGGTTGTACAGGTACAACAGTATTCCATTCATTTGCAAGGGAATTCTGCTAGAAAAAGAAGAAGAAGAAGAAGAAGAAGAAGAGCTTTGACTAAAATAGAAGACGGCTGTGTGAGCAGCACACGCCCAATGAACACACACACACACACACTACATTGCCTGCCAATGAGTCGAGACGAAAGAAGGAAAAGAAGAAAAACCTTTTGATTTTGATTGTGATTTTCTTCTTTTGCTTTTTCTGAAGAGAGTGAGCGGCGAACATTGACATTTGGATCATGATGGTGCAGCGAGTGAAGAGCGTGTCATTTGCTGAGGGTGATTTTTATTTTCCTTTTCTTTTTCTTTTCTTTTTTCATTTCTCAGTGTTCCCTTCACTAATCGGTATGCTTTAATCAATTACACTTGTGAGTGCTCCATCCAATGCACACACACCACCAAAAGTAAATGTTGTTTTTTGGTGTTGTTGTAAGGTTTTTTTGCGCAGAATAAAAACATTGTTCAATTGACAAGAAGAAGGCACCACCAAAAAAAGAGGAGAGGAGAATTTTCAAAGCAAAAAAGCTTTTAATTTAAATTCTTTGCTAGTCCTTGTGATCAGTTTATATTCTTTGTTTTGCTTTCATTGATTCAACTACAATTGAAAATTAGGTCATGTTTCGATTGCAGCTTTTTTTTTGTTGAAAATCAGTGCACCCAAGGACGCACTCGCAAGTTCTGGTCAGTTCAAAATTCACCACCACCTGCAACCCTAAACCCAAAGCTAATTGCTCTGTTTTTTGCCTTACTTTTAAAAGCACAATTATTCACCACCACCGCATTGCCGCCCCTTTACCGATTGATTGCGAATATGCTTGCAATCGATTGAGAAAGGAAACGCAAAAAAAAATATCAATGTCACCCAAAAATCTGGGCACTAAAAAATATCATATCAGTGTGTCGGTCACACACACAAAGTCCTCCTCTCCCTCCAAATTTTAACCTAGAAAGTAGATTTAGCTTTTTAGCTTGAAGTGAAATCGATTGACCTATTGCCTTTGTTTTTCATCCTCACCATTCAATGAAACACTTTTGTATAAAAAGGCACAAAAGAGCACATTTCTGTCTGTGTGTTCGATCATTGATCGGGTGAAAAACTGGGGTGAAAGAGACTAAAAACCTACATTCTCTTTTTGTGATCCTATCGTATGATTAATAGTGTACCTGTCTGCCTGCCTGTTTTTTGAAGCCCAAGAATAAATGCACTGGAACACCGGTCAAAAAAGAATAGAGAGACAAGTACACCTTTAATTAATGCACCTGAATACTGTGGCGCACAAAAAGAGTGTTTTTACTGTGTCGATATCGCAGCAGCAACAGCAGCAGTCCCTAATTAATGGCTAGGAATTTTGGTGTATTCTGTATTCTTTACACACACACAGTTTGAGTCTGCAGACGACAACAGACGACAAACAGAATCNTTTTTTGAAGCCCAAGAATAAATGCACTGGAACACCGGTCAAAAAAGAATAGAGAGACAAGTACACCTTTAATTAATGCACCTGAATACTGTGGCGCACAAAAAGAGTGTTTTTACTGTGTCGATATCGCAGCAGCAACAGCAGCAGTCCCTAATTAATGGCTAGGAATTTTGGTGTATTCTGTATTCTTTACACACACACAGTTTGAGTCTGCAGACGACAACAGACGACAAACAGAATCGAGGAATAGATTTCTTCTACCTCCTTCTCTTCCTCCCTCTTTTTATTGCTCTAGTTTATCTCTGGCTCTAAAAATAACAGTGTTTGGGCAGTTAGGTGACTGGAATATATTAGATTGAGAAGTTGTTAAGAGAAAAATAGAGCTATTTTGGTTAGAATAAAATTGAAATTAATTTTGGTTGTACACAGACAGAAATGAAAGGACAGTGCTGCCACATTGGGTGCCTTAATGAAAACACCGGGAACCACATTTTGGTCATTTTCACAAGTTGGGCAAACCAGCCAACGAGACCTCACAGCAACAACAGCACAGCAGCAACTATCATTTTCCTTCTAATCTTTTTTCTGCAAAATGGTTCGAACAGAGACTTTGCCTGCCGCCAATGTAAAATGGCAAAAGGCCATTCATCATTGAAAAAAATCTTAAAACAGCGGCGGCGGCTTTGAACAAAGTCGGCGGCGGCTGCATTGGCGGCAAATCATTCCCACCACAAAGAAGAGAAAAA
>NW_016188075.1:0-4216 GCF_001687245.7 Rhagoletis zephyria
CGTCCACAAAGTGGTTACGTAACAGCTTAATAAGATGCGGTATATCAGCGAAAACAGATACAAATTTGCTATCATCATATGGATGCTTAATAAAAAGATTTGAGTGGAAATGTTCATAGACCGCCAGAGCTGCTGATTATCCCGTCCAAGGTCGCTGACAGCCGTAACAACCGTAAAACCAATTTCGTATAGAGAAGTTATTATTTGCAATAAGACATCTTCTGTCATTTTAAAATTGAAATTGTAGAAAATGGGCTGCTTCCAGTTTCCACACAGTCCACGAACCATCGCTACTTGGACCACCCTTTTCGGCTGGAGAATTATGTCTGCTTTCCGGTCATACGCCTATTCCTCCCTGCACTACATTTCGTCTAATGAAAGAATGCATAATTTATTTTCCAACGGCATATCGAACGTTTTCATGTGCGCGAAGATTTGTGTTTGCAGACCAGGCTCAATGCATAACTTGGATGCCCACCTACGCAGAGTAGAAGGTGACGGCAAAGGAAATTCAAGTTTCCGCAGCAGTCTGTAACAACGTGGCCCAGCAGAATATAGGCAAGTAGCTGACGATATGTCATCCAGGTTATAACGTGGTGGCTTTAAACTGCTTAACTCAAACAACTTTTGTTGAGTTTGGGTTAGAAAGCTCTTACCCTTTTCAAAAATTGAAATTTTGAGCTCAAAATCTACAACTTTTTGCTGAAGCACACTAACTTCATTTTGTAGCTCAACGCATTTGAGCTGGTGAAAATCTAGTGAATTACTAAGATAAATAAATACATAAATACGAGTGTCTAATTAATAAGTATATTTCCCGAGCTAAGTTTTTATCTTACTCAGTTTGTGTCGATATGCTTGTGTTGTTGTGTTGTCTTCATTACTACATTTAATGAAAGGATATATAAATATATATATATCCACTGAGTTTTACAATAGTTTCACAAACATACTCTTCCAATATATTTAAAGATCCTTCCACAAAATCGTTTTCTTTTAATTGAGTACTGTAAGTTTTAAACACAAAATTTGTTGTTGTTGTTTTTGTTGTTAATTCGCTGGGCTGTTAATTTATATGGAATAGTATAATTCGAAGCACATGTTTAAAGTCCATTAACTTACCCTTTATATGTACATATTTGTATTGCGGCATCCAAACAATTACATTAAAATTCTTCATCTATTAGGCGAGACCATTAACTAACCCTTCATATGTACATATTTAGGTCGTGGATTGGCATCACAACTGCTCTAACTTTTAGTGTCAAGCCATAAGGTGCAACTCCCCTACTCCACTTGCTCGTGTGGATATTCAAAAACGGCAGTAGATATGACGCCATAGCAAAAATTTTCTTCTCCGGACGACATATTAACTATTTCTTTATTAACACGAACGCTGAATACGCCTTTAGTATCAAGTCATAAGGTGCAACTCGCCTACTTCTACTTGCTCCTGTGGATATTCAGAAACGACAGTAGATATCGACGCCATATCTACTCCGGACATCATATTTACCATTTCTTTATTAACTATCGTACAGTGCTTATTTTGTGAAAAAAAATACTTTACTGTTCCTCAGTTCGCCCGCCAAGATTTTATTAAGTTTTCCAGCATTTAACAACTATAAAAAATTGAAAATAAAGAAATGAAATTGTTCAAAATTGGTGAAAATGAGATGGCGTGTGGGAGATTCAGTTTTACATTTTAAAATTGCTCAATGTAAAATTTTAAAAATCATTCCGTGCAAATACATATGTACAGCGAATGATTTCTAAATCTGAATTGTTTGTGCAAAGTTTCAGATGCAGAACCTTAATTTGAAAGTAAATTGTCTCTGTAGATTATATATAGATACATATATAGATTTATAATACAAATAGAACCATATTTGCCTCAGAAGAAAACATCAAAATAAACGATGTAAGATTTATATGGGTATCTGTACAGGGGCAAAAGCAACATTTTTGTTTTGCAGATGCAATCTGTTAATAACAATAAAGTTGGGTCTAGTGCAGGAAAAAGTGCATTGAAATTAACCGCCGAAGTAAAACGTTCGCCATCAGTCAATGCGATCGAGTGATCCGAGCTCTACAAGCAGTGGAAAGCTAACAACAATTGTGATAGACGATACAAATGCCACTAACAACGCTGGCTCTGAATCGTATGCAGGCGCTAAAAGTGCATCGAAATTGTCTGCCGAAGTAAAACATTCGTCATCGGTAAATGCGAGTATGAGTCACGGTGGAGAGAATACAGAGGTGGCGCCGATGACGATACCGCTACTCGGCTCTCAGTGATTTTGACAGAATCAGCTGTTTTGGTGACGTCATAGTAGAGAAGACAGCAGTAGTGATGTGCTCAGTCAATACTTTCAAGTATTGATCGATATTCGGCAACGATTTAAAATGTATTCAATGCTCTCGATACTCGGTACCAAAACATTTAGATTTCAAATAAAAGCGCACACAGGCCAAAGATATGGAAAAAAACGGCTCAGGGGAGACTCGCCAATAGAGCCGATAGAGCTTTTAATACTGATTCAAATGAAAGATGTATATATGTCGGTTCCAGGCCATAACGCAGAGAAACTCTCACTTGTTTGAAGCATTTTTGTTCCAGCTGAATCGGACGATATCATTTTTGGAGGCCAAGGGGCAGATTCTATAACCAGTTAGCGACAATTTTCGAATCGGTATCGGGTTTGTTGACCTATGATATGAAATATTGTTACACCAACAAGTACAATATCGATCCGAAACTTTTCGCTAACTGGTTAGATGTCCCCCTGAAAAGCTTCCTCATCCGTCAAAACATTTTTCTTGAACCTTGGATCGACTAAGGTTAAAACTGATAAAATAATATTTTTCTGTGGCGATAAGTTCAAGTGTTTTAGCCGATATCATATAAATTAGTAATGAAAGTTTTTTCTAAACCTGAAATGCATATAATGGCGAGGGTTTAATGTAAATAATCGGTATCGGATACCGAAAAGGAAGTATAGGGTACCGAAATCTTTTTTAAGTATTGGGTACCGAGTATTGGGGACAATTCAGCACATCACTAGTCGCCCTCAGTCTCGCCGCTCTCAGTTGTCAACTCTACGATGACGTCACGCTAAAATTACTCTCACGAATTCTGCTGCAATCGGCGCAATCTTGTATTCTATCATTCTTGAGTATGAGTGATCAGAGCTCTCTAAGCAGTGCAAAGTCAACAACAATTGTGATCAGAGGTGGGCACTACCACCAGCGTTGCCAGGTTGACATTTTTAACGTCATTTGGACGTTTTTTGTATCCCGTTGACGTTTGGACGTTTTTTGTGTAAAAAATGACGTTTTTTAACTTCCCAGTAATTTTTCTTTTTGGTGGTAAGGGTCTTGTAAGTAGAACTGATTTTGAATTACTTTCTTAAAAAATCTTTACAAGCTTTGTATTTTGCAGCAGCTGCTTCAAAAGATATTTATTCTTTGGACACAGATGATGAAATATGATACAAAATATGATATGATATATGAAATATGATGCAAACCAAGCGTACGCGTACTTTTTTTTTATCTTGGACTAAGGGTCCCGTGTTCAAAGGCTGGTTGTTTAAACACTTGAGGTTACGAGGCTTATTGTAATGTTTGCAATAGGCACATTAAAAGCCAAATCAGGAAAAGCTGATCTATTGCAACACGCACGCTCGCAAAAGCATCAAAAAAGCTGCAGCGGCATAAAAACCCAGAAAAAACTAGGCGACTTTTTTAAGACTTCATTGAAAATGTAACGAACGCAAAAAAGGTTTAAATATTGCTATGCTCCTTCTTAGCAGAACGTAATTTAGCATTTTCGACAACCGACCCTCTAACCAAATGCCTACAAGAAAAAAAAAATTATTAAAATCAACGCGATTATTTAGCCCATTCAAACTTGCACATTATTGCCCTGAAATTTAATGCGCTATCAAACTGCATACTCAAAAAATTCTAAAAAATCTGAATAAAAAGGTGAAAATCTAGCTGAAACTTTACAGATTTTTTATAACTTTTGCACAAAGTTTGAAATGTGAATTTATATTTTGTTTGTTATATAATGAGCTTGGCTTTTATGGAAAAATAATAAACATTAAATAAACAAAATAGAAACAGCCAAAATCGATCGAAAATTGTTGACTTCTTCTGACCAGTATATGTATAAAATGATTTTTATATTAACGATCTCAAACCAGTTTAC
>NW_016188077.1:0-4216 GCF_001687245.7 Rhagoletis zephyria
TTTTTCTGGAGCCTGCTGCTGCCTATGTATTAATATTCTTTCCATTGCGTGTATAAAAATACTAACATTGCCTCAATAAACAAATATTAAAACTTTTAAGTGCCTTTAGCAAGCTTTAAATTGCAGGAAAAAAGTATTTAGTTTTGCTGCTGTTGCTAATGAAGATGAAGATGATAGGAGGCCACCAGAGAATGGGCAATTTTGTCTAAATTGAACACTTGAATTTTAAATTATGAAACAGGACAAAAAATATATAGTTGGTCGTTAGTGAGGACTAAGCGTTGTCAGCTGTACATGGTGGTCGAGGAAATAAAGTGGTGAGTAATTCAGCTGAATTTAAGATCAAAGTGTATACGAACACTTAGCTTTTCCCAATCCAATTCTCGTTTCATTAGCTTAATTGGATTTCATCAATCATCATTTTGGAGTCTTCTCTTCCTAAAAAACTTATGGCCACCAAATAGGCGCCTTTATTTTTTCTTTCCGTGCCTCAAAATCGTCAATTTGGTGTTCCTCCTTCAATCTTTCCCAAACCAAAGCCACACTTTTACTTGCAAAGTAAACTTTCTTTCCACTTTTTTAATTCGCCTTTGATTAATTATTGACAAATGCCAAAATCAAACAGTTCAGCGGCAAAAGCGACGGGCGTCAAATTGCAATTACTAGATAAACAGAAAAAAATGGGAAAACGGCAAAACGAGAAGGAGAAAATTGGCCGCTGGTAAGATGTCAAATATGAACAAGTTAGAGCGGAAATGGTGCCGACTTATTGTAACCGGATATGTTTAAGATGCCTACGCGATGTTTTCGCTGAAAAGAATGGAAAAGATGTGCGGGCACAATAAAAGTGCAGTCAGGCAGAGAGAATCCAGGCTGAATGGATCGAATGTACAGCTCCTAAATATGCGCATTAGTATTGACACACTGCCACCGGGTGAGCTCAACACACAGACACACAGAGTAAACTCAGTGGCCAATGGTCAAACGGAGGAGAATGAGATATCTGCTCTTATCAGGCTTCCACACACACACACAACCAACCAAGCACTCTACTCAACCAGTCTGTATCACTGTTATATTTATTCTGCTCAATTCATCTCTGAAAACTGAGAGTGGTAGCAGAGGGCCGTGTCAGGAAGCATCGCCAAATTTTGCGATGATGACTTCATGTACGTGTCTGTCCATTGGATTCCAACTACTACTACAACTACTGCCAGAGATGCTCGGCAGCAGTAATGGAACATTGGGGCTAAGAGTAGTAGAACTTTGGGCGTAGTGCGATGCCCCAGCACACCAGTGCACAATTCCCCCTTCGACTAACAATCGATGCCACTCGTCGACCACATCTGTGCCAGTCAGGGCAGCCAGCCAACCAGTCAGGCCAGAAGACGATAAGCAAAAGTGAGGAGCCTGATTGCCAAGAGGAAGAAAACGAAGAAGAAAAAGAAGAAAAAGAAGAGGGGTACTAGGGCTCACTGTGTGTGTCAGCTGTGTGTGTGTGTGTGTGCAGACATTCCCCGGCATCAATTCACTAGGCCGGCAGACGCATTCACTCTCGCTCTATATACACGGAAACGAAAACTGCCTCCACTGGGAAACGATGAAGACAAAACATGAAAAGAAGAAGTAAAATAGGGAAAAGAAAAAGTCTCTGAGCGCCAACATCTATATATTCGATCCTCTGGAACAGTGAAGAATGAAGATCCACTTTACGGTATGAAAGTTTCAGAACACTCTGGAGCAAAACTGCTTTTAGAGCTCTCACTTTTTCATAAATCTACTAAAAGTGTTTTTCTTAAGCAAAGTGGAAGCCTTTCAGTGCCGGCAGACGACGGTCCGACACAATGACACAGAGAGAAGACAGACGACGCCCTGACGCCCAACGCCGATCTCGCTTGTTCTGCTTGTGGCTTTTAAAATGTTTTTTTCAAGTTTTTTTCTTGCAAAAGCTGCTGCAAGCACTATGCTAAAGCAAAACTCGTGTTGAAGCTAATGCACTTCTCTGGTGATCAATTATTCAGCTGTTAAGCAGGCCCCCTCCTCTTTCCAGCACTTTTTAGTTCAGGCAACCCTAATAAGCTTCCCCATTTAGGCAGCTTTTCTCCTCTTCAGCAGATATCTCGCTTCTTCTCTTCCCCTTCATAATTTTCATTGTGCTCATCATCATCATAAATTAATTGAATCGATGTGCCATTCACATTCTTTCCACATAGCGCACAGCAGTACTTTCTTTTCTTTTCTTTCAATTATTAATTCTAATTTATGGTAATCACAATTTGGTGAAAACAGAAAGGAGAAAGATAGGGGAAAGCAGAAAAACAAGTGAACTGCAGAGACCACTAAGCGCAAATGAAGCCACCAGGAGTGAAGGGATTCAACCACCAATTCCAACTGAATTATTCAGCGTCATCTCAAATGGCGCTCTGCTATTACCAACTGCTTTTTCTTTTCTCTTGATTTCATCGTCAGCAGTACTCACAGATTCCAACACTACTACTACTACTGGCATAATTTAAAGTGTCATATGGCAGAGAGATTATATGAGATTTGAAAAGTGGCAACACTTTGCCAGGAAAAGTAGGGCAAAAGTGAATACATTTGCTAGTAGTCAGTCTTGTCCCATCACAGTAGATTTAAGCTAAGGCTACGCTAGGTCATTGGTTTCTCCCACTTTGATTATCCAAAAAAAGACAGAAAAGAAAGAACACTGCAAGTACACTCAAGTTTTTTGCTAAACANGACAAGAAAAAACACTGCAAGTACACTCAAGTTTTTTGCCAAACAAAAAGCAGAACTAATTGGCAAAAAATGCTGAGACATCAAAAGCTGCCTAAAAGTTTTTAACAAACATTGTGCAGAAACAAGCNTACATTTGCTAGTAGTCAGTCTTGTCCCATCACAGTAGATTTAAGCTAAGGCTACGCTAGGTCATTGGTTTCTCCCACTTTGATTATCCAAAAAAAGACAGAAAAGAAAGAACACTGCAAGTACACTCAAGTTTTTTGCTAAACAAAAGCAGCACTAATTGGCAAAAAATGCTGAGACATCAAAAACTGCCTAAAAGTTTTTAACAAACATTATGCAGAAACAAGCAAAACCGTCAAACTGCAGCGTCCAATTAGCAAAATAGCCGTAAGGTTTAGTTTACATAAAAAACATTTTTGAAAAATATTCAAAAAATTTTAAATTATGTCATTGGATTGAAAATAAAAACTTCTAGGAAATACGCTTAAACGAGGCCATTAGCAAATTAAAAATTTTCTCAAATTGCATGCCGAAATTGAATGCTTCAAGAGCAATTAGCAAATAGCATCCCACAAAAACAACCAATTTGAAACCCATAATTTACCAGCACTAATTGACTTTGTAGGAAAAATGCCTTTCACTTAAAAGNGCAAATTAAAAATTTTCTCAAATTGCATGCCGAAATTGAATGCTTCAAGAGCAATTAGCAAATAGCATCCCACAAAAACAACCAATTTGAAACCCATAATTTACCAGCACTAATTGACTTTGTAGGAAAAATGCCTTTCACTTAAAAGAACTGGTTTAATGCAGTGAAAAAGCAGACAGTAATCATATCATCTTTACTAAAACGAACAAAGCAGCATTCAAGTTTCTATTTTAAAATCTCAAACTGACAAAACAAACACTAAACAAGCTAAAGAGTGTGCAGTGGGAGAGCAGCGGTAAATCAAAGCCAAAGACAAAGTGCCTAGCTCTGTACTATCACCCTCTATACAAAGTAGCATGGAGACAATGCGGCAGTAGTATTTTGAATGCTTAACTAATGGACAGCAATTAATAATGATTGTGGNGTGCCTAGCTCTGTACTATCACCCTCTATACAAAGTAGTATGGAGACAATGCGGCGGTAGTATTTTGACTGCTTAACTAATGGACAGCAATTAATAATGATTGTGGACATACTGTGAATGAGACAATGAAGACTAAATGAAGACAGACTCCAGCAGTGCACTTTTGCTCATCAAAGGCCCATTCCGCCAGCCGTGCAGTNCCGCAGTTCTAGCATATTTGATGGTTGGTCGCAGTGCAATTAGTCCAGCGACACGTCGGAAAAAGTTTAATAAAAGCTTTTTTAACAACAACCTAAAAACTTTAAACGCAGCCCGCTAATGAAATTATAAATTACCAAGAGTAAAACAAGCCCAACAAAATTATTATTTGGTAAAAACAGACACAGAGTTCAATGGCT
>NW_016188078.1:0-4216 GCF_001687245.7 Rhagoletis zephyria
AAGATTAAGACTGATACAGAGGGAAAGACGAAAGACAAAAACAAACACATACAAAGTCTAAGATAAAGACAAAGGTGAAGACAATCACAAATATTGAAAACTTCTTTCTTTCTGGAGTTTTTCTATGGAATTTCACTTGTTTCACGCGTTGTGACTACGAACTCTGTTTTTTCTTTCAAATGAATATGAATTATATCACAAATAGGATAAATTAGGTTTAAAAAGTAGACACAAATTCAATAAAAAGATTTACAAAATTTTTGTTGTGGATTTTTTTTNTTATTGCGCTATTAGCCAAAATGATGGCCAATTCGTTACCTTAATTACTAGATTTACTACTACAAAGCCATCAAGTTTTGTCACCGATTAAAAAGTAAATTATAAATTATAATTATAAATTGATTAATTTCCATGGTGAGTAAAATGGATAACAAATACATAAATAATCACCGCAAAGTGACATTAATTGCATAGCAATACATTTTAAAATAGGCAAAAAGGTAGTCGTCGTCGTTAACCAAATTTGCTACTTTTTCCGGTTTTTTTTCTTAACAACTACACTACACACTGGCTGCCAGTTTAGCAGTGTAAGTGTACGAGTAATTCGCATAACCATTTTCGTAATGCTTACTTATGTAACTACAAATGTGGTGCGACTGCTGGGCAAAATAAGAAGAAATAAATGTTAATAGAAGAAGTGAAAAAAGTAAAACAAATTTCTGGACAAATACAAATCAACGCNACAAACACAATTTCAAGTGCAGCTGAATCCAAATAAATTTTTTTCTTTTAATTTAGCTGTCTTAAATTTTGCCGCCCCTTAATTCTGCCGCCCTAGGCTTCGGCCTATGTTGCCTGTACGATAAATCCGCCTCTGATTGCAAGCGAAAAGGCACACACGGTGTGAGTTAGATGAAAGTGAATTTGAATTTTGTTGCCATAAATGGCAACGTCAACAATAAAAAAACGGAATTGAAATGATATTGTTGTTGCCATGAGCAATTCGCATGGCATATTTGTTTAATGGCTAATAAAGTAGTAATTTTGGAAACATATAATTTCGAATTTTCTGCATACATGCCTACTCGTACTTAAATAATTTCTTCTTTTTTTTAATTTTATTTGGCTGTTTCGGCATTTCTAAGCGAATCTTCCGGGCGCCAAAACTGTTACTTTTTATTATTTATTTTACCCCTTATTTAGTTTGTGCGCGTAATTATCTCTAATTGATTGCGCTTAGACGGTTAGACGCGACACTTGGCGCTTGCATGCGCTTCAATGCACCCCGAACGCTGTTGGGAGTTATTTTATCTGCCTCTACCGTCAATTCANGAAAAGGCACACACGGAGTGAGTTAGATGAAAGTGAATTTGAATTTTGTTGCCAAAAATGGCAACGTCAACAATAAAAAACTGAATTGAAATGATGTTGTTGCCATGAACAATTCGCATGGCATATTTGTTTAATGGCTATTAAAGTAGTAATTTTGGAAACATGGAATTTCGAATTTTCTGCATACATGCCTACTCATACTTAAATAATTTCTTCTTTTTTTTAATTTTATTTGGCTGTTTCGGCATTTCTAAGCGAATTTTCCGGGCGCCAAAACTGTTACTTTTTATTATTTATTTTACCCCTTATTTAGTTTGTGCGCGTAATTATCTCTAATTGATTGCGCTAAGACGGTTAGACGCGACACTTACTTGGCGCTTGCATGCGCTTCAATGCACCCCGAACGCTGTTGGGAGTTATTTTATCTGCCTCTACCGTCAATTCATAGAGGACAAATGTATTCATGCTGTTAAAAAGTTACTACATATGTACATATAATAATTCATGGCTTTTGCAAACTTTCATAAATACATACAATATGTAGTACATACATACGTTCGACCAATTTGAATACAAACATTTTTGAGTTTGTTTGTTTGTGAATCATTAAGTGGCGCCAAAAGTATTTGCACTGATTTGTACAGTGCAAAAATCGTTTAAAATTACTTTTTTGGCTTATTCCATTTTTGGAGTTAATACATTATTTTCAGAGGCTGTTAAAGTGATAAACAATTGGCATACATATTTGCAAACATTTAGCATTGACGGTAAAAGGTTTCCATCGACATGAAAATTTGAATTTAGATCACATGCCAAAACATTCTCAATTTGTTTTTAAGCTCGCGACGCGTCGCGTATTTCTTACGCAGCGTTTGTTTATAAACTTTCATAGCGATTGTCAACACCATATGTTAATACGGTTATTCAAATATATACAATAAATTACCTCTTTCCTTAACTCCAAGACATTTTTTTTTTAAGTTTTAAATAGGCTGGACCCCTTACGTCTAATTAAGGGTTAACCGATACTTACATTGCCGAGGTACTTAGAGGGCTGACCAATGCCTTTAGTGTAGCTCAGCCAACAATACAGGTATCTCAGCTCCTCCTGTTTCGAATGTAGTCTAAGACCTTGACGATTGCAAATACTTTGAATTGGAAAACCATAATATACATATTCCCCAAAAGAGAACCAAAGTCAATACCTTCGATATAAACCCTTGATCCTGGATATAGACTCCTTGATCGCTTTTAGAGCCAGCAGTAAAGATTATACAATGTGTATTCTCGGGTTAAATCAGCACGCAGCATCAGGAGACTCAACGCTGTTGTAACACTTCAACGTTGGCAATTGTGGCCTTTTACATTGCCAGAACTCTGTTAAGGCTTTGGAAATATTTTGTTCATCTCTTTGCGTGCAGCGATAGCGTTTTCAGTCCATCTCAACAGTACTCAGTTTTGAGGGACCGGTTAGACATTTTTTTCTCGGCGGACAAGCCTTATACAAAGTGGAATCTTGCCTAGGTGGCGCAGCCGTCAAGTTCTAGAACTCATCCTAGCCAATAGGGTGTTCTTCTGGTCTTCTTTCAAAGCTGTACAAATAGCATCTTCGCCGAGGTAAAATTCGATATATGTACCTGTGGTCCAAAAGCGAATCTTCGCTCAAGACTTTTCAGTTTAGAATTGACCACACTAACCATGAGTTAGATAGGGAAGATCAACCATCCGCCGTCTTCTGGGCGTAAAAAATGTGGGCTTAGTGCACTCGAAAAGCAGATTTATCCTCGATTTGAAAATGCTGTTGCACCTCATGCGATTTTGGGCATTAGTGTCGTAGCCAAGGACCGATCCGACGTTTAGGTGCTCGCAGTATTACACCTTCCTTCTTCAATTGTGGCGGCATGGAAGGTATACGGAGGCAATAATAAATAATTTCCATCTATTATTACCCTTGAAGCTTAAACTCGCCGTTAATAAATCTTTACTTTGATTTAAGAGCCATATCTATCTGGTCATCCCCCGCTATCTTTTTCGTCCCACATGAGAGTGACAATGAGGGTCGATACTCTTTTAAGTATAGTATTCGTTTTCACTACTTGACATCCTATTTCTTTCAACACCACTAGACGATCGTGGAAGAAAGTGGCTTTTGCAGCTAGAAACGTGCTGTGTAGTATAACTAATACTAGCAAACTTCTCTATAGTATTAAGTTTAGTTTTCATAAAGGGTATGACTTACTAATTCGTTTGCCCTCTGAGCAGTGTTCACAGATTTTCTGAAAACAATGCATTTTCGGCAAAAAACGTACTTAAGAGATTTTAAACAACCACTTTTAAGCAAAAAATACAACCGACTTCAATGCTCATAAAAAAATTTGTGAGTACCGTTAATTTCTTCATGATCCAATGATCGGAACTAAACCAAAGAAGTGTCTCTTAAAAAGGAATTATCGAAAACGGTTCGCGTGGTCCAAGTTATCCAGTAACACACATAAAAAAATTAAAAATTAATATTCCGATACATTGATAACCTTCCTCTTTTTTTTTTTTTGGTTGGAAGTTGGTTAAAAATTGAAGTTTTTTTAATTTTTTTAAACAGAAGTAACAAAAGACGGTTCATTTAAAATAACAAAATAGGTACCGTTTAAATTATACTTAACTAAACAAAAATAGCCTATAAAATGGAAAAATTAAACAACATTTTGTTCTAATGCAATTCAGTTTCATTATTTTTCGTAAATTAATTTTTTGAGCAGTTGATTCGATACCTCAAACTTATGGTAATTTCGTTTCTTCCAAAAAAGTTGCCCTTCCCCTGTGCATAATGTGTTAGATGTTACACTCAACCCTGTATAAGGGCATGTTTTTGCCTTTTTGTCGGTGT
>NW_016188079.1:0-4215 GCF_001687245.7 Rhagoletis zephyria
CGATAATATCGATGTCGTCGGCATACGCCAGCAATTGTACGCTCTTGTATTGTATTGTGCCTGAGTGGTTCAGTTCCGCGGCTCTTATTATCTTCTCCAACATCAAATTAAAGAAATCACACGAAAGGGAGTCGCCCTGTCTCAAACCATGTTTGGTGGCAAACGGCTCGGAGAGGTATTTCCCAATATTGACGAAGCTGGTTGTATCAGTTTCGTGCAGATGCCAAATTGAGACATCGCAGCGTATAGGCAACTCCTTTTAGTGCTGTCGAATGCGGCTTTGAAGTCGACAAATAGATGGCGAGTGTCAATCCTATTCTCTCGGGTCTCTTCCAAGATTTGGCATATTGTGAATACCTTATCTATGGTGGATTTGCTATCCATTTCAGCTGTCTTTTGTTATTCTTGTAGACTATGTCTATCAACAGCTGATTCGTAGCTTTTTTCCATAAAAAAATGACTTGTAACAGAAAATTTATGGAATTTTATTTACTCATATGCTTTGTGCCTTTAGCATGGCAGCGGGCGGATTTAAAATTGGATAAAAATCGAACAGCTGATTGCAGTTTACCAACTACCAGAAAATTATCAAGCTTCTATCACGATAATCCGATAACCGGTAAACCGATAATAAATTAATTTTACACAAACAAAATACATGGATGAAAATTACCGAACACCGAGTTACCGAGTACCAAGATCGGTGTGAAGAACCCTATTAGCAACAATAAAACATACATATATGTATAATTTTAATAGTTGGGAGATTTTTTGCATTCTCGCATTCTGCCAATTTTTTTAGACGATATTTTTGCAAAATTCGCAACATGAGTTTAACCTAAGTAGCAACTAAAAAATTACAACACAGGTATGCACATATTTTCATTATATTTTCCAAATGGGTTGTTGCGCATTTCCTGCCATACGCCTTTTTATATGGAAGAAAATAGAAATTGCCGAAAACAGCTGTAAGTGATACATCAATCTTGCAATTTTTTATACAAAAATCGTATGGGCTACAAAACTGCATACTGAAAATCTTTCTAAGAAATCTAATTAAAAAGACTGGATTTTTTTATCTATTTTTTTTTTAATATTGCACAAAGTTTAATATGTTTATATTTGTATGGTTTCTGCTAAAGAATAAGAATAATAATAATAAAAAAAAACTAAAATTAAATAACAAAAAAAAATTTTGTGGTGCGCTTATAATTTTGACACGGGGTGTAAAACGGATAAACCGCTTTACATATTTGTAATTATTGTTTCCCTTCATTTTTAGTTTTCTTGATTGTTTGCGCACTGAATTCATGGGAAAGCCTCCACAATTTAATAAAAAGTGTATCCTTAAATAAAACAGTCAATTTTTATAACTTATGTACATAAATGGTTTTTATTAATTTTCGGTTTAAATCGAAAAGACCGATTAATTTCTTACGATTAATTGCAATTATTAATTGAATGCTTTCGATTAATCAATTAGCCGATTAATCGGTTATTAAATTTTTTTACCATCTAACTTTACTTCAATTCTCATATAAAATTGGAAGAGTACCGTTCATTGCTTCATGATCCCTCCCTGTCACTCCCTTTACTGGCCGAAGTTGAAGTACGAACTGATACATATGTGCGACTTTAGAGGCGAAATGCTAAGCGAGCAAATCAAATGAAGATGTTATACATTAGTAGCTATGTATATGTATGTAGGCATGTACGTTGTAGTATATAAGGACAGTCACTTGATGGTCAATGGCTTCACATCCTCATTCATTGTTTGCCGGGGGCATGAAAAATGTTCTTCAAGTATTTGAATTATGTGTTTGACCCAAATTGTTTGTTGTTTGTGCGATGCGTTGGATGCTGGGGATACTGTCCACTCTGCATTGGAAATGCACAGGTTGGTGGTAAATTGAAGTGAAAAATGTCTAAGCCCCGGCAGAGAAATATTTAATGCGAAAATCTAAATTAGTCATGTAGGTACATATGTATGTACATTGAAAAATGCACAAACAAAACAAATGTTTGTATGTATACTAAGTAACTATACAGGCATATACCATAATGTGAATTTTTATAGAAACTAAGCAAATAAATCAAAAGGGATTTATTGGTCATTTTGTAAGCTATGAGAATAACTGAGTAATATTTCATTTATTTTTTTTAATAACTTTACTGAAAGCAAGTATGCAAATAAACGCATATTTCAAAAACTTTTCCATTAACCTAATTCTTTTGTAAAATGGGGTTTCCTCTTAGCATTTTTAAAATATTCATTTTTGCACTCAAGAAAAGTCACCTGTGGAAAGTTGTATTTTTCATTAAAAAGTAAAACAGTGCATGCAAAAAGACTTTCCGATTATGGCTTTCGACACGTAATACATTTGCAAAAAATTTCTTTTTCTTGATTGGGAATTGAGCCAACAGAAAAAATCAATTTTAAGCGCTTAGATAAGCACTAAAACATTGATAAATATGCTTGCAAATATGCTTGCAAAACAACAAAAATTAAGTACAGTTTAATGTTTTGTTTTTTATTCAGTTTATTTCATGGATTGGAAAATTACAATGGACATACAAGTGTCGCCTGATATTCTCGAATAATGGAGATCTGCTCTGGTCGTTTTAATTTTTTTTTTAATTCGTTATTCTCCATTTGAGATAAATTATTTTAATCTATTCAACCACACCAATGCCTTCCCGTAGAGACGAACCGTTGGTTTTAAATTTTTGTATCCAAGCAGAAATGCAATTGGAGTTACGGATTAAAAAAAAAACAAATTAGTTTTTATGCTGTTATTTGTAAACATTTCTAAAGTTCGATGAATTAAGAAACAGCCCAATAAATGATCAAGAAAAAAAGCAAAAACTCCATATAAAATTACGTACAAGAAATGGCTAAGAAATTTACTTCAGGAAAAGTTCCTTAAGGCAGTACGCAGTTATTAACCCTTAATTAGGCGCATAAAGAAAATCACACAATTAGTCGCATGGGGTACCGAGTGACCCCATTAAAGTGTTGAAAAAATAGAGTTACAAATAAAAAAACGAAGTGTGTATTAAACAAAAAGAAATTTTCGACGTCAACTTAAAAAAAATACAATATTACCACCGCCAAAAAATGTTACGTAAGTGGTTCGCATGGGGACAGCACTCNGAGTGACCCCATTAAAGTGTTGAAAAAATAGAGTTACAAATAAAAAAACGAAGTGTGTATTAAACAAAAAGAAATTTTCGACGTCAACTTAAAAAAAATACAATATTACCACCGCCAAAAAATGTTACGTAAGTGGTTCGCATGGGGACAGCACTCAAGCAAGCTCCATGCACTCCAAGATTTTTTTTTTTTAACTTAAAATGGCCTTGACCCCATTCGCCTAATTAAGGGTTAAGAAATTTGCTACGCTTTCTACTACGGCTTTCTAAAGTTTGTTTGTGAAAAAAGAGCACAACGCAACCCATGTTTGCAACAAAAATATATGCCCGTTCCATTATTTCTTGAGGAAAGAGTGAGACAACGATTTTCTAAAGTTTGTTTGTGAAAAAAGAGCACAACGCAACCCATGTTTGCAACAAAAATATATGCCCGTTCCATTATTTCTTGAGGAAAGAGTGAGACAACGATTTTCTAAAGTTTGTTTGTGACGAGTACAAGGCGTCTTTGAAAAAGTGAGACACCAGGCTGTACAATATCAGATGTCAAAACTCATTCGACACTACTGTTCACACACACACGAAATAATAGCAATTTATTTCTTGACCATTTACTTAAAAGGTCCGCACTTAGCTTTATATATTGAAATAAGCTTGGAAAACCTGAATAAGCAAAATAAGCAATTCCAAGCGAAAGCTTAAACATTTCGGCCCTTCTAATTATACACTGAGAAAAGAGTTTAGTTACAACAACTAAATGTGTTGCTCTCAACACGTGAATTGCTTAAAGTTACACGATTTGGTTACGGCTACCAAACCATCTGTTGCAAAAAAAAATATATTTAGCTAATTCTTTCTTTTCTCAATGTAGCGCAACCAAGCTCCTTCCTATACATGCATACATACATACATATTCGAAAAATGCAATTCGTACTCGTTAAAGATGCATAATTATCAAGCCATTGCATTCTCCTGGGAACATTGCGCTACTAACGAACTGAGCAACTTTGTCTTTTCATAATAAGAGGAGCTTCAGACAATTTAAAGATGTTTATGACGCTTGCG
>NW_016188080.1:0-4215 GCF_001687245.7 Rhagoletis zephyria
TATTCTTCCAACGAATTTACAGTCCATAAAAATTTCAACTTTATAATTCAAATTTTGAATTACTATTAAATTTAAAACCGCGTTAATAAATGCACACAAGTGGAAATTAGTTCATGAAAGCGCTATATATACTATGTTCATCGTTTCCATTTAACAATAATAATCACAATTGTTGGGATTAGAGCTTTGCGAATTACTCTCTTCATTGTTGTAAACTATAAACGTGTAGAGCTGTTAGTGTGATGAGTTTTGTCACTACATGCATGACTTCGTTGCAATAACATAATGCAACACTCAACAAGTTATGGGAATGAGACCAATTGCATTCATTTAGTGAGGTCAAAATGTGAAAAAATATCAGAGAATTTGTAAAAGTTGGTTGCCATTTTTTTACCTCGATTTGAAGATTTCTATAGTTTTATGGTTTTATGGCCTACACATCGTTTTTCAATTATCTACACTCTAAGAAAAAATTGTGTAGATTTCCTAGCTAAAAGGTAGGTTACTGATTTCCTACCTTATTATTCGCGATATTACATGCTCGATTATTCAACGAATAGTTGGTTTAAATTTCGGACTTCTTAGAGTGTAATATAGCTGCCATGATAAAAACATAGCAAGGTAGAACCGTTCTCTCAATTTGTCGGCCATGATTTTTTTTTGAAGTTTGCCAACATTTNTACAAAAAGCCGTAACTATGTAAGTAAAAATCCAAAATTCCCTTTTCGGTTCATTACATCATTTTAACCAATAATAAATTTTAGTTAGTTACGGCTTTTTTGCAACGACGACTGCAACGTTAGGGCCCTTCTATATTAAGGTAACGGTATATATAATACGCGAAGGGATTTTTTGTCCAGGATATAAGATCTCTGCACCGTTCGCTCGATTTTCAAAGATAGGATGTCAAATTAAAGCGCTTGGCCTGTAGATGTGCAAACTGGTTTTATTTTTTCGAAAAGGGTTGCCAGCTGTTGAACAATTAAATTCAAATTATTTAATAATCAACATATCGTTCGTTCCATTTTCCAAAATAAGGTGTCATATTAAAAGGCTTGGACTACAGATGTGCAATAAGTGTATACTTTTTTGAAAATAGTTATTAATTAATTTAACAAATACACAAATTATACTAGAAATAAAAATATGGGAGTCAAACGAAAGAGTGTTAAGAAGTGTTTAGTGTGATCACTTGAGGGGTTTCAATAGGGTTGCCACCTATTTAAAAAATGTCAAAATTAAATTATTTAATAAGTTAAATGAGTTATTAAAGTTTTGCATCAATCGAAATTGGTTTGACACCTTTTTATGTCTAACCTTTATTTAGGAGGGTTGCCACGTGTTTGAACAACCAATTTGAAAGATTTTATTTGGAAAAGTCGTATCGAACTAATTATGAATACATATCGCTAGCTTAGAGTGCAAATTTGCTAAATCCATTTTTTTAATTTTCAAGGAGAGGAAAAAAACTTCTTATAGCCATTATTATTGTTATTTTTATCGTTATAGGCTACACGGATTTAGATGAAATATGACACTTGGATCGCTTATAACTCCGACCAACATTTTTATATGTTATAAATTTTAAAAGAAGGATGTTTTTTTTTTAACTTTATTTACCTATTTTACTTACTTCTTTCTTTTAAATTTATTTTGTTGTTTATTTTTCGATACTATTATTTTAAAAATAGTAATATTTTGTTTTTATTTAATTAAATTTTGCGGGAACTTTTTTATTTTACCTCTTTTAAATTATCCTTTGTTCATATTTTAGTTAAGTTTTGTTTTGATTTATAGATTTCATTGTTTAAAAAGAAAAATATTTATTTGGTTAAGGTAAGTTTTTAGAAACTTTGTTTATCTATTTTTTATTTATTTTTTTTTTCAATTGGTTTCTCTCTTTTTATTTCAGTTTTTTTTTAATTTTATTTTATTTTAATTTTTAGATTTTGTTTAAAAAAAATATGTTTTTTTTTTTTGTGTAATTTTGTTCTTTTCCTGATTTGATTTTCAGATTTTATATTTTTAAAAGGAAACAAATTTTTTTTCTGTTCATTTAATTTTTTAAAAAATGTTTAGTTAATTTTGCTTTAGTTTTATTTTTTTAATGAAAGTTTCTTTTATTTATTAGTTTGTATTGTTTTAAAAAGACAAATATAAAAACGTATTGCTAAAAGGCGAACAGTATGACGCTAAGACTTCCTCGTTAGCAGATCTTTCAATTAGTCTTTGGAAAGACAGTAAAGAGCTTTCAATACAATTGCCAGAATTGCCCCGTTAGCCTCTTTAAACAAGCACTGGAACTGGAATTTTGCTAAAGAATATGAATACAAAATTTGTTGCTGTGAAATTTTGTTGAATTTTTCTGAAAAGTTTGAAATGTTATGTGTAATTAACCAGAGTATAATAAAGAATTAAATAAACGTTAAACAACTAAAAGAAAAAATTGTCAAAACTGTTCAAAATATCTTGTCCCTATTTTATTGGCATCACTGTATGTATACGCATTTTTATAACATGTTTCCACGACCAATTTGCTCTTAGCTTATATCGTTTTTTAAATAAAACACTGCAAACAGTTATATATATGAGCGTTATTTATGCTGAAAGAATCGGCCTTTTCATGAATTTCATTTTCATTCGAAATCGTTCACTTTTCACTTTTCGCTTCCGTGTATTCACTGCGGGCGGATGAAACAAATTTTGGTGAATTTGTTTTCGGGCGAAACTGAGGATAAGGCTGTATTCCTACTACTATTCAAAACGCTTACATATGTACATATACGCGTATTTTCATTCTCAAATATCTTTTTCATGAAAATGAAATCACATTGAAAAAAAGAAATTTTTTTGTTATGCATTCGAGTAGCTTTTAAGTTCTTATTTTATTTTTGTTTTTCACTGAAGCGCCGCATATTTTTATGCTACGCCCGTCACAAAATATTAACAAGAGCTACATTTCAAGGGAAAATAAAGATAACCCAGCTTACAGGAGTAGGAGTACATTGCTGACAAATTGGTACGCACTAAATTTATATGTATGTAAGTCCATTTGACAGATTAAAGCTCTTCGAAAGCTTTATATGTAGCTCACTATGAATTTAACCTTACGTGTGTATGTATCTTTAATATCAAACCAGCCAATATTTAATTAGAACAAATTAAAAAGTTTACTATTCCCAAATTTAATGGCTAGGGGAATAATTTTTATTTTCTCTTACTCTCAACTCAGACATAATGCGCAGCATTTCGATGCAGACTAAAAATTTTGATGTGACAATGAGCCGGAAATTATTGAATGTATTGTAAAGTTAGCACTATTTACGTACATATGCATGTATGTGTAAGGGTGGTCCTAAAAAAAACATTAGATTCGCAATTTTAATGCTCTCACCCCATAATATTATTCTCCGACGAAAAAATTATACCCCTTCTTATTTTAGAGGTCGCCCAATGCGCTAAAGATTTTCCATGAATTTTATATGAAAAAAACAAGTTTTCGTAGAAACGGTATAGAATTCTTGGAAATAAATATTTTCCGATTTTCTCTTTAGAAGACTTCCAATAACGATACATAATTATTTATTTAACCTGTTTTTATATTAAAAAACTCCAAAAAATTAAATGGAGAACCCATACAAATCGCAAGTATTAAGAAAAAGTGAAATAAACAATTGGGTGTCATTATTAGAAGTTTTCTAAAGAGAAATGGAATTTTTTGATCGAAAAATATTTATGTTTAAGACTTCTCTACCCTTTCCGCGAAAAATTGTCTTTTCTCATATAAAATATATGGACAACTTTAAACGCTTTGAGCGACCTCTGAATATTTTTTGATTTCAAATTCCGACTTTAAAGTAAACTCACATACATTTTTGGACCACCATAATGTTTGTATATAAATATATAGGCAAAGTTCTCAAATTGGAAACATGCATAATAAATGTCAAATAATATTTGCTTCAGTCACCAAATTGTGGTAATAATCGTTGGATTATAAATGTCATTAAGAATATACAAAATAAATAAATCAAAATAATTTGTTACAGTGACTGGATACCAGCATCGGCTAACGTTGACAAATACAAGTACATATTTAGTTTGTATATTGGAGACAATGTCACAACAAATTACTATGATTGTTATAATTGGATAAAATTAATGACAAAAATATTTAGCGACAAGTAGAAAGAAGAGTGTCCTTTGATAAGAAGA
>NW_016188081.1:0-4215 GCF_001687245.7 Rhagoletis zephyria
GTTATAATACCCTTGTGCACAAGTGCGCTCGGGTATAAAAATTATAAATATGTAAAATTAGCATCGAAAATCTCCTCACCCAAATGTGTCAAGTCGACCATTGCAATGGTTGCAATCGACCATTTTCGATTTGGATGAATTTTGGTCAGAACTTCTGCCAAAGGAAGGATTTTGTAAATATTTGTATAGATTTTTAATCTGAAAACTCAAAACTTGTTATTAAAACGGCTGATGTAAAATCGCTGATGTTTCCGTAATAGTTTTTATATACAAAATTTAATCTTTTCATCAGAAATAACGATCAATATTTAGCAAATCATACCGATTTCAAATCGTGCGATTTACAGAACATGCCTGAACAAATTTTGTTTTTCGAAAGTTAAATTTTTTATACAATGCCTGATCTTGAAATTTAAAAGGTTTGTTTAGATGCACATTTTTGGACATTTGAAAAAAAAATTGTATTGCAAACTGTAAATTAAAAATTTATTTATGCTAAATAAAAATTGTTTCATAAAACTTTATTTTGAAAAAACAAAAAAAAACTTTTTTCAAAGTTAAAAAGTTTGTTTATATTTTTTCTTTATAGCCCTAAATAACACCTTTAAGAGACAAGAACTATTTTTTTAACTATAATAGCTTATATCCCGGATAGCCCGGATATCATGAAATTTAGAATTTTGCAAAGCTTTCAAAAAACAATTTTATTTTTTTGCCTTTGGCAGAACTGTTTATATGTATGATAAAACCTTTAGCCTTAATTTTTCACTTGTAGAATAAATGTACTAGAATAGTATCTAAGCATAAACAAGCTTTCTGAGGGGTCACTAAAATGTACAATGTCCCTCATTTATTGGAATATTCTTAGTCACCCCTTGCCGCAAATTCTTCCCAACATCACTTTCATACTCAATGCGCCTAACCAGGCGAGTAAATAAAGCGGCAGACAGACTTCAACCTTTCAGCAAAATCAAATTTCAAATCAGTAATTTTCAATTTCCTTTCAACTAGTACAGTACCGTAACGTATGTGGTATGTAGTATGGGTACCTACTTCTTTTTCACTTAAATACATATGTACATACATAAGTAAACTCATAACTCGCGCGTATCATTGCCTCCAAGCGGGTAGGCAAAATGGGCGCATTTGGGCGCTTTTTGTGGTGTCTCCAAGTTTTCAAATCGCCTACACAGAAATAAGTTCTTAACTACCTAGTGACGCCCATAACGGTTTCTGCACCGGCAACTTTGACAGGTATGCAAGTTATCTTGAGTAAACTTTCTTATCTTTTATGTGGCCCAAATATTTCAGTTTATTCATTGAGGCAGTGTACGAGTATGATGTTATGCCTATGTAAAATGTAAGCAAAAGATAAGAGGTGGGGAATAAAAGCCTCACACATACATATGTACACTTACGATATATGTATGTATGTATGTATATAATAATAAAGTGAACATTAGCAGACAAAATATAGCAAAATTACTTCACAAAGAAATTTAACGTCTTTCGGGTTAAAATATCAATCAAAAAGTATTTGCTGTGCTAAACCCAGCTAACAATTGAGGAATGTATTTCACTCCTTAAAATGGTGTTCAACACTTTCTCCGTCTCGCTTTGCTTGCCAGCTTTCGTGGGGCGAATATTGAAGTATCTTGGCTTGCACTTTGTAATAAATTCTAAGAAAATTCCTGGGGTGGATGTTAGCCATCTCCGTAAACTTCTTATTGGCTAGTGGCGATTTATCGATGGTTTACTGGTTACCGTTCAAAATTACGTGGTATCACAAAGGACAAGCTCAATAAAGTCCAAATGTATAGGTACTCAACTACTAAGGACGATCCCCTAAACTTCCTTAAACTTAAATTTAAGGTTAAGATTTGAGAAAAGTGCGCAGAAGACTAAAGAAAAAAAAACACCTCCATTTAAGTTAAATTGCAAATTTTCTGCGTATTTTTCCTTAAGTGTTTAGTCTGCGATTCCACTGGGTCCCTGTTGTCTTTGCCGCGCTGGGACAAATCAAGTAAAATCGTAGGACAAAATCAAAATGTCTTACAATTACATAGCAATAGGTAAAGTAAAACAAGAATAAAGAGTATCTCAATCAAAGGCACAAAAGCAGAAAGTAATCGAATGTACCAGAATGAGTTGAGACTTTGCTAGCCGCTTACAACAAACATACATAAGTAAGCATGTAGACGTGAATGACGGCCACCCACAAATACCAATAAATAGCAATCAATATCAAGTTTTGCAAAAAAAAAAAAACATGGGTAGAAATTTATAGTTGAAAAAGAAACAAGTTAACGAAGGCAACAAAGTAAATACATACATCAATAGGTAAATGAAAACATAGTGCTTCGAGCAAATCGAAATTTATGAGCTCATCAACGTGTGGCAACTCTATAGATATGTATGTATGTACATATTGACGGCAAGCACAACTCATCATTAGACCGTGCTGTTCGAGTATCATTTCTTTTCCGCTATCTTAAAGATACCAAAAAAAGCACAGTTAACACCTCGACACGATTCAGGCATTCCAAGATAAAAAAAGAGAACTTCGTTGTTTGCTAAAGAAGCTCTGTTTTTGCACAATTACACGCATAACACCCAGATATTTGTTAGTGTATTTTGCTGGTTCTCCTTTTGCATTTAGGCGTTGCTCTTTAATGCCTTTCTCAATACGTTGCGTCCATTGTTTAATCATATTTTCTGTTAGAATCTGCCAAGCACTTAAAAAAGAGTGTCTGCAATGATTTTCGTCGATCCCAAACCGGTTCCACAGACGCTGAGGCACATTTGCCTTCAGCTGCCTTCGTCTGAGTTTTTACATTTTGTACGGCTTTATGAACGTGAATTCACATGTCCATTCCTCTGCTGCGATATTCATCTTATTTTATTTATTTGTTTTTTATTCTCTTAACATGTCATTAGCATTTTATGATTCCCATTCAAATTTCACAATTTTTCTTCTAGCGAATTGCGCAAAAAACCAAAGAATAAAGCTCAATTTTGTTATGGACGATATTCTGTTTGCAGCATTAATCAGCCATTA
Organism: Rhagoletis zephyria; assembly: GCF_001687245.7. Lineage (NCBI taxonomy): Eukaryota > Metazoa > Arthropoda > Insecta > Diptera > Tephritidae > Rhagoletis > Rhagoletis zephyria. The sequence goes on from NW_016188081.1 coordinate 3,059, forward strand.
ACCGAAAATGTATCGCCTATTTTTATGTTTTTTTTTTCGTATTCACCTCAAAACCGGTATCTAAAAAATGTGTTTAGGTTAAAAAAAAATCAAAGGATAAGTTCAGTAGAAGTCGTAAATTGGAAGAGTTCACCTACAACTTTCTGATTGAATCGACTCGATTGTGCTTAATTCCAGATGGTAAGCTAAGGTGTAAGTCTAACATTGAGGAAGAGGTGAAGAAGGCATCAGTGACTTGCTACTGCTGCTGGGAGGCAATTGGTAAGATATGGAAGCAAGGTTATTGCATTTTTCAAGCTTATAATATTTTATGGAGTCCTCATCTGGCACTAGGCAAGACTACGTTATTTAGTTAGAAAGCTCAAATGGATACAATCGCAATTAGTGGGATCAGTGGGCTTCTTGGAAACCCTCCCGTTTTGGTACTTAACACAGCAAGGGACATGAAAAGAGTACAATGGACGACATGTAGTCTGAGTTCCGACAAAAAATAACAGCGCCGGCAAGAGCTCCGCTCAGACTTAAGCGCACTGGGTGCTTTGCTAACTCAGGCTTTGGGCTCTCACTGATGGCCTCGATTTTATCCCTGATAACTTGAATCATCAGTATGTATATACAGACAGTGCAGTGCAGTGGTCAATTCAGAATTTTAGGCTTGCAAAGCTGCAACTATCCTTTCTGGTAGATGTATTGAGAGGGCACTGTCCGATGGTTATTCAAGCGGCCAATTTAAATATAACAACGAGTCAACTGTTTAAGGGCGATGACGTCGAATAATCTAAACAACTTCTTACTAGGCTAAACATCTTGAGGCGGGCGGACTAACGTGTCCTGAGGCGCTCCTCGAGATAGGTATGTATTTGTCACCTGCCAACACAGCATTTTGTCGCTATATCCGAGCTGTCACTATTCGTAGTGTTATCACAAAGGACTTATGCTTATGGTAACCCATTGTGTCCCTGTTTGGGGCCTTAACCTAACCTAACGTCGATTTGAAAAATCGTTAGCAGAATTTACATTTAACAGCTGTACATATTTATACTGTAAATAACTTACCAAATGTATGTTATGTAAAGGCTGTAAGAGTCCAAAATCTGAAATAGAAAATTATTATTTAATTATAATCCAAATTAACTTCTTTAGGGACAATTTAATAA
>NW_016188082.1:0-4215 GCF_001687245.7 Rhagoletis zephyria
CCAAAGCTTTCGTTAAGAATGAACAAAGAAGATACCTACAAACTTACTGCAGTGTGCATAGGGTCTGTCTCGCTGGGGTACTTGCCGAAAGGATTGGATTACCCTTCAACAAGTTTTGTCGCAGCTGAGATGACCCTGGCTCAAAAGCGCCACAGTCGAACGCTTCCTGTGCGAGTGTCCGCGCTCGGCAAACCATTGCTGCAGAATATTTCAGAGTGCAGATGCCTCTCTCTATATACGACGTACTCAAGTTCATTAAAGCCGCCAAACGGCTGTAGGTTGTACGAGTTGAGGAATCAAAATGGCAAACTTACTAATAGCTTGCCACCACTTAAACCAATCAAACATTCATATGAACCACTATTAAACGGTCAGTGTTTCTATTTACACAAAATTGTGACTGTGCTAAATTATAAGCAAATTTTATGCATAAATATGTATTGTATTTTGAGGTTAATTGTTTTCGTTATTTTCTTGTTAAAATACATTTGTTATTTATTTTTGTACCGGCAATAAAATATTAGGAAAATATTTTGAATTGCATATTTTACTTGTTTATAGCGCATATTTTCGATTTTTAGTGCATGAGATTCCGAGCCCTAGTTATGATGTTATATTAATCCAACCCCTCATCATAGAATTAGATTAGTTTCATCCTAGTTTTAATTTAAAGTACACGTAGTGGTGGTACCTTTATATTGGTTGTGTTTAATGCAACCAGAAAAAAGTGCAGAGCAGCTCAAATTGGAGCAGAATAGAGCAGCTGTCAAAAAAACAAAGAGCATCTCAGATCATAAATCTCATGAAACACTTTTCAGGCAGAAATTCTCAAAACAGTTGATTGCTCGACAGTTCAATTCGTCAATTGTAAAGTGTGTGTGTGTGTGTGTTTGCTTGCTCTAAGTTACTCCATCAAAAAAGCTGGTGCAGAAAATCGTGCGCTTAGTTGCCCTAGTTCCACTTAGCGCAGGCTCATGAAACAAAAAGTAGAGTAAGTTAGAGCAAGAAAAATCCTCATGAAACACAATTTTGTGAGATATCTTAACCTGGCTTAACCTAGAGCAGCTCATTAAACACAACTATATAACATTCAGGTATTTTGGAAACCTAATAAACTACAAACTCCCCAGGACCTGAGTACCTGGTCCGGGCGACATCTGAATTATCAAGTTTTCTTTAACAGTGGTCGCTCCTCGACGGGCAATGGCCAATTTCCGCGTGTATTTTTGCCATGAAAAGGCTTCTCGTAAAATCCATTTGCCGTTTTTAAGCGGCATAAAACTGTAACAATATCAAGACTCACAAGCACAAATTGGAGAAGATGCTCGGCCCAACAGTTAGCAAAAGTGTAAGCGTCAACAAATTATCAATTATATAAATAGGCAATCATGTTTCCTTTACACCCCTTTTACGGCTAAACTGTACTTCTAAGGTATAAACAATTATATATCATTAGAAAGGTATTTTGATGCTGATGTGCAGGCAATTTTTAAAATTTCAAATTAGTTTAAAATAGAGCGAAAACATCAATTCAAAAGTCACACCAATACCAATGCCATACATGTACATGGCTGGGGCGGAAACGCCCCCTAAATGTATGCTTTAATATTGATACTGAATTGCAGAAACGTACTAAGCAGCAATGTAGGAATAAGATGTAGTACATGAATAGATTAAACTCAAACAAGGAAGAAGGTAAAGTTGAGTGTGGAGAAGAAGAAAGGGACAAATACAGAAATTAAAATAAAAGTAAAGAAACCTAAATATAAAGATAAAGAGGAAGAAAAATTTAAATACCTAACCTAATAACAATGATGGGGGTGAATATGCGAATGAAGAAAAGAATGGACATATTTGGATCAGGATAAAGGAAAAGATAAAGATGAAGATGAAGATGAAGATGAAGATGAAGATGAAGATGAAGATGAAGATGAAGATGAAGATGAAGATGAAGAGGAAGATGAACATGAACATGAACATGGACATGAACATGAACTTGAACATGAACATGAACTTGAACATGAACATGAACATGGACATGAACATGAACTTGAACATGAACATGAACATGAACTTGAATATAAACATGAACTTGAACATGAAGGTGAACATAAACATAAACATTAAAAGCGACAGAGACAAAGATAGAGAGGAAGAAAGTGATAGGGATAAAAAGGAAATACAACTGAAGAATGGGCGATGCTATATTGTGGTGTGTTATGCTACATATGTTGTGTTATTTAATCTTATGTTATGGTATGTTATATTATGCTAAGTACTAAGCTAAACTCCCCTCCACTTAACCCATTCTAACTAATGTTATTTCAGCTCAACTCAACTCACATAAACTATCCTTAATTTTAGCGGTTGAATTTCAACCGCTGGGCGAACACTAGTTATTATTATATGTTAACTACAAATTTTACGAATTATACAAAGGCAACTTATTTATTTTGTTTTATTTATTTAATAATCCTGAACTCGTTCTAGCAGCGCGACTCTGGATCTCGGCCTCTCAGATCGCCTGCCTGTAAAGTGGCATGGAGAAGAGGCGGCTTGGAGACCAGTCCTTTCCAACATCCCGGTATCGGTAATGTGCTGCTCGGAATCTGGTCCATTCCGAGAGCTTCAAAAATATGATATTCTTATAGCGTTTTCGTTTTTACCAAAATATGTTGCCCTTTCATTTCAAAAACGCCATTAAAATTTATGTAGGTAGATACTTGTACATAAGCTATGTTATTACCAGAGCTGGGTAATTTATGATTATGATTACATATTTATTACGATTGCTCAATTGTAATCCTTAAATTACATACGATTACTTTATTTGTAACCATAAATGTTACCATTACGATTTAAGGACTAAGATTACTGTAATCGTAGTCATGAAATACATGATTACAAATACTGAAGTTGTAATCCTAAAAATTTTAAGATTACAATTACAGTAATAGCAATCATGAAAATTACGATTACTAACACTGTAATTGTAATCCTAAAATATTATGATTACAATTAATGTAATAGTAATCAAGAAATGTTGATTGCAATTTTCTGATGTTCTGTAGAGGTTTAATAGTAAAGTGAATGAGCGGAAGTTTCACCGAAAAGTATGTAAAATTGGTTTTAAGTTGAAAAAGTACAGTTACACAGCGGCCCCTGTGATATAGTGGTTAGCAGTGCGCGCTACCATTCCGCAGGACCTGAATACAAACCCGGTTCAAGCTAACGTCAAAAAATAAAAAACAAAAAACGTTTTTATCTAATAGTGGTCGCCCCTGGACAGGCAATGGCCAAACTACGATTGTATCTATGCCATGAAAAACAGCTTCTCATAAAAATATAATCGCCGTTCGGAGTCGGCGTAAAACCGTTGGTACTTCCCCTATGTGTTACAGCATCAAGGCGGATGCCAAAAATCGGAGGAGACGCTCGGCCAAACACTAACATACATACAACTGTATAAGTACCAATCTACATATTATTACTAGCACAGTTAATCACGTTGGGTTATAACTCTTATTGGTGAAAAAAAAAAATATTTCTCATCTAATAACTGTTATGGAGCAATGTTTTTCCGATAAAACTTTTAACTGTTATGTCCCTGTTATTTAATGGATTACTGTAATCGTAATCATGAATTGCATGATTGACATTGCTTTAATTGAAATCCTAGAAATTTTACGATTACGAGTACTTTAATCTTAATCCCAATTTTCATGATATAATTTCGGCAATTGCAATCTTAAAATTTTTAGGATTAAGATTACTGTAATCGTAATCATAAAAGGTACGATTACGACTACAGTAGTCGTAATCGTTAAATTTTAAGGATTAAAATTGAAATATTCGCAACCAAGCATGTTATAATTTTAATAACAGTAATCGTAATACTGAAAATTATCGGGATTACAATTACAGTAATCGTAATCCTATGTAATCAAAATATAATCGTAATCATAAAGTGCCCAGCTCTGGTTATAAATATATTAATAGAAAATTTAAAGAAACTGTAAAAGAAAACTAACGTTAACGGCTTAAAATTTTTTATATTGTGTGTAACTGATCCAGCGAGTTTGTAGTTGTACCGGTAGTACATAAACACTCTATAACGCCAAGCGTCAAAAGTTTGTTTCCATTCCTCGACATTCTTAACAGCTCCCTGAGGGGGCACCGAAATTGCGCATATGGAAACTGTGCATTTAGACATTA
>NW_016188084.1:0-3845 GCF_001687245.7 Rhagoletis zephyria
TTCATAACGGCGTCTCTGGTAAATTTTGGCCGTCGACCAGTGTAATTCACGGAACGAAATGTATTATATTAGCGTGGACTGGTAGACGGTGTCAAACTCCTACGACAGAAGCGGTTACGGTTAAGGCCGCGAGTTATCTGAGTCTTTATGTCGTTAAGTGCTGTGGTGCTGTACTCTTTATGGAAGCCATGCTGATGCTTCGCTGGTACGTAAAGTACGGGAGTAGCAAGGAGTCTAGTGTGCACTCGCTCCCCTTTGTTGGCTGGCTCCCCATATTCACACTATTTTTTCACAATTTATCGCTCTTAAGGTGTTCTAACATACAGTCCTATTATTTGCGTTCAAAGCAAATACATTCAAGTTGTTTCTTGCCCATTTAATTTTCTAATTGTTCCACTGTTGAATCAGCTGTTTTCCGCTTTGTTATTTTCTTTGGTTTACGCCAACGACTGCGGGTGTGTTCATTAACGCAGTACAAGGTATATCGCATATTGCGCTACGCCACACACTTTTGCCGCTTCTTCATTGTACTTTACTAGTTAGTTCTCTGTTTTTGTTCTATCTCGCATCTATGTATGCATTCGCCGGATTTCGATGTGTTTATTTTCATTGACTTGCTACTAGCTGACTGGCTGGCTTGCCATTTGTGGTTTATTTCAGACATACTATTCTGCTGGTTCTTTGTTTTCTTTCGTCTACGCTTTGTTTGGATTTATTTATATCTATGTTTTCATATTTGCCCTTTCACACAACCATATAAATACTCATGTATATACGTATTAGGGATGCCAAAATATGAGGAAAATTGTGATCGCGGGATTTCGGGATATTTTTTTAGTAATCCCGGTATCCCGGGATTTATCCGGGGATTCACATAGAGTCATAACTTTTATGAATATGAGTAAAAATTCAATATCTGAAAGCATTTAAACATACCTACCACGAAATAAAACTATTTAAAATTTACGATAAACTGATTGTAAAACTCACATATCGCTAGCTTAGAGTGAAAAGTNTTTGATACAGGAGTCTAGATAAATTAAAAATGCATCGTTTCGAAAAGGGTAAAGGACCTTGTTTTATGTTTTCTCGTTTATATTCAATAAAAGGAAAGTTTGCTAAGTCCAGCAAAAACACCCAAAAATTCGATAAGGCCATAATAGTTCGAAATATTTTAATAAAGATCGAATCCCTCTAAATCGTATGGAGTTTTGCTTTGCTTCAAAGAGGTAAAATGTTGTATTCAAAGTTTTGCGAAATACTATAATGGCTATAAAAAGTTGTTTCCTCTCCTGTACAATTTATAAATTAGGGCTTACCAAGTTTGCACTCTACGCTAGCGATATTTATTAAATCAGAAAAATTTTAAAGTAAAACATTAATTACACTTTTTTTAAAAAACAATGTGATTGAGGAACGTATTCATCACAGAAAACAATGTAAATACCAAGTACTTTTTAAAGTAATGAAAAATAAAAAAAAAACACTAAGCAAAAATATACACAAACAATTTCTCTAAACTGGCGAATGGAGAACTTTTTGCAATTTTTTTCGCAATTTACTTAAAATTTTGAGGGTGTACGAGTCAAACGGATCTCATAATCGGATTCAGCGGGTCGAAACACATGTTGGCAGGTCGGTCTGGTTAAAAAACACGCACCCCTTTTTTGCCGGTGTTGTTATTATTGCACTTAAAATTTGTTCGTAAGAGCGACAAAACATTCAAAGCGGAGTCTTCTAATCTTGACCAGCAGTTTTTACATACAAAACCTACTGATGAAAAACATATTTCGGCCTCAACACTTTTGGGCTGAACTGTCAAAAGGTAGTCATAAGTCATTTGAAGATAATGACCACTATCGCCTCCATTACAAAATATGTATTTGAACTTCTTCTATCAGCTCGTCGGACAAATTAGTATAAGTTTTGCGATTTGAGGAAGTTTTGAGTAGATTGATGTGAAAAAATTATCTAACTTTTCCTTAAAACTCTCTTCTTAAATATTCTTCAAAAAAGGCTCAGACTACAATTTAAAAGTAGATACAGTTTCAATCTTTTTGTTAATTGCAGTCATAACGGCATTTCAAATTCATAAAGAAGTTCTTAATATCAATTCGATATTTCAAATTTTTCGGGATCCCGGCATTAATACAAGCGAAATTGGCATCCCTAGTACGTATGCATGCCTGTTGGGTGTGTGAGTGCGTTTTTTGCTCCCGCACAAATACACTTGCATTAAAAATTTATTATCAGCACTTTGCTTTAACGAATTTTCACTTCATAGCTCACACTCGCTTTTTCACGGCTACTTTTTTTGTATTTCTTGTTCTTTTTTTTGTTTTGGCCAATTTGTAGCTCACTCATCACTCGTTTTGTGGCGCTCTCTCAAATTGATTTTCTTCTTGGTCTCGTATAATTTTTTCACGTTTTTTCGCCTTTTGTTTTCATTCTTTCACTTCGCGCTGGCACATTGTACGGCTATTTGTTGCACGTACATACATATATGCATACCTACTTGCCTAAGTGGGAGCACTTGTATCTGTGTATGTGTGTGTGTGTGTGGGATCCCCACATGCGGGTGTGTCTGTGCTTAAAATTCAATGTGTAGCCATGTAACGTTCGTCGTTGCCATTGCTGTTGCTGGTGAGAGTTCTATACACTTTCGTCTACTATGCAGCCATCAGTTGCAAAAGCGGGCATCTTCAAGTGGCAAGTAGCCGGGGATAGTGTCGCGTTGAACGCATTTGTGATACGATTACATCCGTGTTTTTTTGTGTTTTCATCTTTAGTTGAATCTGTGTAGCCGTAAAAAGAAAATCCGCTTTAGTGGCACGGTTAGGGAAATTTATTTAGTTTAGTGGATTTTTTTACGCCAAGCGGATGTCAAATGTGAAGTGTGATGCTTGTGTACGAGCGATACATTTGTTAACGGAAGTGAAAATTACATATGTTTTAAAAATGATGGTGCAACGTGCGTGAAAAATAGCGCGAGCTTAAAAATATGTAACAAAACTAAAAGAAAGTAATAAAATGTGCAGAAAAATAAATATTTTTTTTTTAAATAATTATGCATTTACATTACTATAACATAAAAAAAAAACAAATTAATTTAAAAAAAATTAATAAATTTAAAACAAAAAATAAAACACGCCTGTTGAGAAAACGCTTACAATTAAGGACCGATGATCCGCCTTAAAGACAAATTCTTGCCCCCCCTACATGGTTGTGTCTGTAAAAGGTTTAAAATGGACATAGCAACTTTTCACTCTAACCCTGTAGTCAAATGTACTAGTTGTAAACTACCTCACAACTAGTATGAACGACATGCCCAACTAGTCAGCCAACTATCTTTTTTCCATGCAATCAACTGGTATTTTTAATACGGGGATGTCCTACGAGATGGCAATTAACAGATTTCGGTCAGAAATATACCAGTCTCATACTAGTTCAAAATAGACAGAAAAATACTAGTCAAATTATGGACCAAAACTACAACTTTGGGAGTAAAAAAATAAAATGAATTCATGAATATACAATAAAAACTTTTGATTAAGTACACTTTAATACATTACACATTTTTATTTAGCAACCTTAGATTTGCCAATAATTAGTTTTAAATTTTTTTGAGTATTAATTAAAGGGAAAAATAAATACATAAATATTTCAAACTTTCGAACATAAATTTAAATGCATTTTTCATTAAATGATATTAAAAGTAAAAGCTTTCAGGTACAAAAAATACTATATTTTTATCTTTTTTAATTATATTGAATATGGAAAAGAAAACACTTTAGTTAAAAATAAAACGATTACTTTAAAAATTAAATTAATTAAATTAAAAAAAA
>NW_016188084.1:3870-4215 GCF_001687245.7 Rhagoletis zephyria
TTTGATCATTTCCAATTATGTTTGCCTTTTTTACTTACACGATTAATATAATTATTTGATTAATTTCAATTATAAATCAACAAGCCAAAGTATAGACAAAAATGAAGAATATTTAATAACTGCTTGAATCATTTATTTATGGAAAAATAAATACATAAATATTTCAAACTTTCGAACATAAATTTAAATGCATTTTTCATTAAATGATATTAAAAGTAAAAGCTTTCAGGTACAAAAAATACTATATTTTTATCTTTTTTAATTATATTGAATATGGAAAAGAAAACACTTTAGTTAAAAATAAAACGATTACTTTAAAAATTAAATTAATTAAATTAAAAAAAA
>NW_016188085.1:0-4215 GCF_001687245.7 Rhagoletis zephyria
AATGCATGAAAATCCTAACCTCAAAAAAATCACCCGTTATATGCAGGTTTTCTCAGCCAAAAATGATAATTAAAGTTTGCAGCTGGTTATTAAAAATTAAAGGTCGTTAAAAAATTTTTTAAATAAATATAATTTTTGTATATAAGAAAATATGTACATGTGTATGTATATTGCACATTTCTTTCTTTCTGGCATCTCCTCTATTAAGTTTCACTTTTTCTGCGCGTAGGGACTACACGCATTGAACTTTTTTTATGTATGTTACCGCATAGCTTTGGACTACGCTAACCGGTTTCTATAATTCTCTTTTTTTTTTAAAGGAATGGTGTTACCTCACTTCATTGAATAATGAAAAAATGAACGATAATCTTAAATTTTTTAATGAGAATTGAAGTCGGTTTTGTTTTTGCTTAAAAATTAATTGTTTTATTTATTGTGCATAGACACATAATGACACCTTAAACGTTCTCCATCAGAACTTTTGTTCTGCCAATCCGGTCAACACGATGTCAACTTCCAATCACTTAGCTTGGTTTTTCTGTTGCAAAAATGCTGGCTACACGCTTAAAAATTTTCGTTTTAATTAAAAATTTTTGGACTACATATATGACCAAACTAAATTTAGTTTCAAATACAAACATTCCAAGTTTAAAAAACAGAGAGCACATATGATGTGTTTAGAATTTAAACAGTTCGGTTTAAATTTTAAACCTAAACATATTCATAATTAAGAATAAAAATAAAAAATCTTATATTTCATGCTCCGTCTGATGGGGATTGAACCCGGACAGCCTTGGTAGCAACCAATTGTATCAAGCATCTTTGCACACTCCGCTACAGCCGCTAATATAAATGTGCTTTTATAAGTTGAGTTTGAAACAACACCACATTTCGCTGAGTGCAAACATTTTCTATATCGGTTTAGATTTTAAACCAAATTTTCTATACATGAAGCATAGAAACTAGAATTAAAACATTTTGGTTTGATTTTTAAACCATGACTTTTTGGACTAAAATTTAAACCAGAATATATTAAAAATTACTTAAAATTATTGACTGGTTTCAAAAAGAGACTATAAAAGATTAAAAAAGGCAGTAGTCCCAGCGCCGTTTAAAAATTAAACCCAAATTTTTGACCGTGTAGTGAAATGAAAATGGTATGTAAAAACAACGACTACCAGTTTCAAAGCTAAAACGCTTAAAGACGAGGTCGACAATAAACTCGCCAGACCATATTTGACCACAACAAATTTCCTACAGCTTGAACCCAAAAAACCAACACTTTTCACTTGCTTGGCTTTCGCACAATGAATGTTATGAAACGAAGTGTATTTATGAGAGTTTTCCTTTAATCTTCAACAGCGACATACACTGGCATATGTAAGTAGTGGCGAAGCATACGGCAGGGAATAAAAACATTTGTTGTAATGCAGCTAAAGTGAAATATTCGTATGTACATATGTACCTATGTATGTATCTATGGACACCAATGCTCATTCATTGTACCCCTTTAAGCCTAGGCTATGTATGTACGTAGCACAAGTGTACACATTTATTCATAAAATCCTGTATTTATATGAGTGGCGCTAAGCGCTTGCTCATACTTCTCGGACGATCAGCGCATAATACATAGTAGATTGTGGGTCCACTAGGCGTATGAGTGTTATTTGAGTGGGTTGTATGGCTTGCGGTTAAATGGCGACCGCAATGTGTGCAAGAACATACTGACATACATACATCCAATAATATTTTTGTATTCATATTTAAGCCAAACCATGTGTGTGTACTTCGGTGAGTAAGTAGTACTCGAAATGTACATACATACATATGTATGTAAATATGTACGTAGGCTTGTGTTTGGTAGGTATGTACTATGTATCTACATATGTACGTACTTGGATAAGTAGGAGTGGGTATTGTGCTCTTCAAAAAGGGATTTGTTGCAATTTCAAGTGGTATTATTTTGAAAGCTCGTGGTCAGCGCTATGTCTCTATTGTACGTATAAAGTTCGAGATATTTATTTATAATCTTACTAATAAATTTCATTTTATGTAGCTGAGCTCGAGACGACTTTTGCTTTCATAAAATGGGCGAATGTTTTGCGGTTATATATATGTATGCATGTGCATATGTGCGTGTTGATTTCTGTTGAAATTTTAAATAATTAGGTTGGGTCACGAGAAAAAAGTAATTAACCCCCAAACTTCGTAGGAATTTGGGTGCTATAGATCTCAAAATTATTTTCTTTTAATAAAAAACTGAATTATATGAATCTTCAGCTGCGTTTGCCGCCATGCAACTAAAAGCTAGAAAACTGCAATAGTTCTTACTGAGTGTAACTTAAACCTATGTTTAAACATTAAGGCACAAAACACTAAATAAAATAAATAAAAGCTGTTTTGATTAATATTACATAAACTGGAAACTGGTGAAAACTAAGCGCGCTTGTTTACAGAGCAATTAAAACCTATTTAGTTCCCAAAATGTCTCTTTGCAACAGATAACAATAAAGATGCATATCAAATGGCTAAGAATGATAAAGGAAATCGATTCATATCAGCATGCTTAACTGGCCGTGCGTGCACAAAACAAGCAAAAATTAATTAAGGGCATATTTAAGTATTTGCAACCACCTGTGGGAAGCGGGGTTTTTGGTTTGCTTATTTTTGATGACAAGGTGCAGAAGGGGGGTCTGCATGATGATTACATACATACATGTTGAGTTTGAGGCTCGCGAGGTATTCCGCTACATTCGACGATATGTAAGTACACATATTATTATTATTTGAATTACATATTTTATTGAAAACCGGTNCATATCTATTTATTAAAATAATAATTTTCGATAATTATTTATTTATTTAATACTTTAATAAAACACAAATTTGAAGTCCAAATACACCTGTAAAACTCTTTATCACAAAATGTTATTAAATGTTTGCAAGCGTACTATAGTTGTCATGCATTTCGAGAACAAATAAGGGAATAAATATGTATACATACATATGTTTAGCATGTACTTACGGCGGCCGCCGTAGCGTACTTCCACTCCATAGGCCCATGGTTAGATTCCTGGTCAGATAATAACCCAAAATAGCAGTCGTCTTTTGTTACGTAATGGCAACCCTTCGAGTATATTTCTGCCTTGAAAATCCGTCTAATAAAATCATTTACCGTTCGAAGTCAACCTTAAAAATGTAAATGTCTCCATTTGTGTCACAACAACAGAACTTATGCCTTAAGTTTGAGGAGAATCTCAGCCAAACACTTAGAAAAATATCTTAGCACCAAATATTCATTTGTTTACTTATTTTTAGGGGAAATGGCAATCTTCTGGCTTCACATTTTGAGTACAAAAATTTCAACCCTGATACAAAAAATTATATTAGAATGATATTTAATGACAGAGGACAATCACATAAACGTACAATCATACATGATTGAGTTTTTGTTTTGCATTCACATTCTCTATGTTAATTGGTCACAACCATCTCATAACACACTATATATTTTGTGTTTACAATTTGTATAAGTCGTTGTAAAAATATTAAAGATTGGTACTACCATTCTTATTTTCCATTTTTCAAGCTCATTCCGCAGACTGAAGATATTGTCACAGATAGCCAGGATTTCTTTTCCAAAATAAGGGACTAAAATAGCATCTTTGAAGATGTATAAAATTTTCGTACCAAACATGTTGTAGTTTTCGTTACGCCCTAATGTGTAAGCGCCAATCTATTGCAACTATTGCATAAATTTAAACACGAGAACTGAGAACGTCGCATGTTTATTGTACACTCAGTTACTCGCGTATCGACTTCTGCTCCTGCTATACTCTACCTTTTTCGGCGAGAGGTTAACACAACAAGACTATTCATTGTGGTTTTACGTTAACTTTTTCAAAACCTAAATGCAAAGCTCACTTTTTCCTCAGTCTCAGGAGGTAGTGCTAGGTATTTGATTTTTATTGAGCAGACAGGGCTTTAAACAACTTTTGGCACAAAAATCTAATCACCTATGTCGTATTATGGCAATGACCTGGTCATTCATAGTCTACCTCTGACTCTGCCTCTGGATCTGCCTTTTTCCTTGTTTGTGCTTTTTGTTCTTTACGCCATTTTAGTCTATGTGTGTGTATGATTACACTGGATCACAAATGTTTGTTTTTTTTTATCAAGATAATTTTTTCGAGATATTTGCAGTTTACCATTATT
>NW_016188086.1:0-1384 GCF_001687245.7 Rhagoletis zephyria
CGCGTGCAATCCGCAGTGAAACCTTTGACTGCAGTCTGCATGTGGCAGTCCAGAATGTAGTAGGGTGTATGTATATGTATTGTAGTGGGTGTATTGTAGTAGGTGTGGTTGGCATTGTATTTTTCTGCGAGTGTATGTGTGTACACAACCATTGAATCCAGTTAGGGCGTTTGTGTGTGTTAGTATGTGTATCTATTTGTGCCCAGCGATGCTTTGCACCGAAATGTGTGCTTTTGACTGTATCAGCTTAACCAAGCCACGATGGTCGGTTTTGTATGCGGGTTGCCAAACCAATATACCCACATATACTGCAATAGTTCTATATACACATTCATACATGCATATATGTACATTGGAGTGGTCCAATTTTTGTATAGGGAAAAAAATTTCATCCTAGAAAACGGGGCACCCCCTTGGTTTTTTCAGTTTCAGTTTTCTACTGCAACCAATACAGGATGCTCAATCACCTTGAAATGCGCTACTGTATCGCTGTCAAACTGGCATAAATATTGGTGACTTTTATAAAAAGCTGCTGTTGCCATGACAACTGAAGCTTGTGATATTTTAATAGACCATTTAAATTTGAAATTTTCTTAGGTTATTTAACCAATTGTTTGATTAATATACAATACTTCTAAAGTAAAATATGAGCATCATGAGCATCCTCTAAACTTATACTTAGAAACGTAAGGTTTGGTACCAGCACCTCTTTCGGCAAGGCGAAAAATTTTGGAAGGTGCCCCAAACACTATCTGGGGAAACATTTTTTTGGATCACTCTAATGTACATACATATGTATGTATGTATACTCATGCATATAAAAGCTGCAGAGGCTCACAAAAAGGCTTTATTTAACATTATATTACATTCATACATATACATGTACATATATGTACTTATTTACATATGTACATATAATATGCGCCTGCATTTGTGTCATCTCTCGGTGTTTATACATACATACATGTGTATATTTACACATTCGCACTCTTTGCCTACATTTTCTCCACTTGGATTTTGTAATTTAATTTTGGTTTGGTTTGCTTTGAAAAGTTCAAAGTGCAAATACTGTGTATATAGCTATATACATAGGCAGGCAGGATGCTTTACAATACTCACACACACAGAGAATTAACATACCCTGTGGGGAAAATCTCTAGTTCTGAACTGGTGCGCTTCTAGTACATTTAGACCCAGTACTGGTTCGCGATAAACCTTTTTTGCATGCAAGAAACTGGCGAATTTAACATGGCGATGTCCTAGGAAGTGTCAATTGCCCCCCGCTGCATCCCTTTTTCGATAGTTCCGAACTAGTCCTAAATTCTATAGTTCCGAACCAGTTCTAAAATCGACAGACGAAAGAAAAAAGTATCATGATTTTTCA
>NW_016188086.1:1395-4215 GCF_001687245.7 Rhagoletis zephyria
GCTCGCTGTTATTTCTTAGATTCCAGACTTTCCCAAGATGTTAAGAAGTTAACACAAATTTTAGTTTTGTATTACCAAGCTACGAAAAAGCATCTGCGAAGCACAGAATAGAAGCGTATTTGAACGAAAATGCCGTCGAAAACATATCTATGTAAAGTAAACAAGCCCCCCGCTGCATCCCTTATTCGATAGTTCCGAACTAGTTCTAAATTCGACAAATAAGATCTAGTTCGTTCTGCATCCCTTTTTCGTCACTTTAGATATAGATTTCTAGTGAAAAAACTTAAAAAGATTAGTTTTTTAAAAGTACCACTTTTCGCCGATTTTGGTCTGGTGGGGATCTAGTTCCTATCGGACTAGTTCCTTTTTGGCGATAAAGACCTAGTACGGAACTAGAAATTTGATTCACTAGTCCGCGGTTTCCCTACAGGGATAAATATTTGCACAAGTTGATTTTAATCTATTCCAATGCAGTTCATTTGCTGTTATATGGCTGTTTGGCAGCTCTTAAAATACTTTTTGCTTTTATATATTGTTGCCTAACCACAGGCGCAATTTTTAATTCCCTTGATATAACTCGGTCATTTTAATAGGCATAAAATTCAGCGTGTGAATAGTTCAAAGTGTAGACTATCGTTATAAAGTACAATTTTATTCCATTTTTACTAATATGTACAAATGTGGAAAAAGGAGAAATTATAAGTTTTGAAAAATTTCCCATGCAAAATCACAGTAAACAAATTCTGACAGCTTGAAGAAATGATCAGAACTGGAGCCCAAAAAAAGTTGCGTGCTGTAAAAGTAGAGTTCAGCTAAGTTGTTCACCCTTTTGCGACTAAAGACACGTCGAAACTTCTTGGATCACAATTATTGTTATTTGTTGCTAAATATTTAAAGCAACTCTTTAAAATCAACTTTTCCTTCGAAAAAATAAAATAGATTAAAGGGGCATTTTCAATTCCAATTCATCCTTGTGAACCCAAAAAAAAAATGATTTCATTTGGTACCCATATGTTTTACATTGCACTGAATTTTTTTAAATAAATTTTGGAATTAACCATATCTTTGAAATTTTAACGGGCCCTAAGCGTACGCGGCTCTAGGAAGATTTTTGCATCAAAAAGAAAATTTGAAAAAAAATGGAAATGGAAAAGGAATAAAGACAAATTAATGCGCTTCTTTTATTTCTGCCACTAGTATTATGAGCTTCTTTCAACCAGAAAATAAATTTTTTGGCTCAATTTTTATTTTTTTTGCAGATATGAGATATGTACACACTAAAGTATTATTAAATGCATATAAATTTAATTACTGTCTTTCGTTTTATTACTTATGAAATAATTTTCACATTAAATAAAAAAGAACATACGTTCCAAACCCATTTACTTATTATTTATTATATGGTAGGAGAGCTTCTCAAACCATATTGATGCAATTTTTTCATGTTGAGTCGTTGAAAAATAATAAGCATCTAAATCCCGGGACTGATCCCGGGATCACGGGATTGAACCAACGACATGCCAAAAAACCCGGGATTGAATAAATCGAAATAATTAACATCCCTAGTGAGCGCCCAAATATGCATACTACATTCACACAAAAGCCAAGCTGCAGCTTGGTGAGCAAGCATGATTGCATTTCTATTTTTTTGTTGCCAACATTTTTTGTCAAAAACGACAATATCAGGCGTACATACATAGGTGTATGTGCGGGCAGCAACAAGGCGTCCCAGGGTATTATTCTATCGTTTTGTTCTATAAATAAAAAATCTTATAAGGGTGTGTAAGTGCCGCTTCGGAAAAATAACAATGCAAGCCCTAAACTAAATTTGATAATTTTCTATGAAATTTTGGTAAGAATCTTTGGGCTGTGACGGATAGTCAAGGGCGAGTTTTTAGTATTTTTTTTTTAGTTTTTGGGTGTGGAGGAAAGCACAAATTTACAGTATTTTCGCTTTTCACACATTTATAAGAAAACTATTGCAGTAGTACGTTTAAATCGTATTCTCAGAGACTGCACAATATTTGGGAGTTGATTTGCATAATACTTAAAACATTTTGAAATTTTAATATTGCGATAAATTAAAAAAGGAAAAAGCAACATTTAAAAACAAATTAATTAGCATTAAAAAATTGATCTGCCCTTTAAACACAAATATTGTTCTCAATAAATGTTTTTGTGCAGATAAAGCTACTTGGGAAAACGGCCCGTAAATATATTAAACAAACATTTTTTATAACTATAGTAAAAAAGTACAAAAAAGTCTTAAATAATACACCACCATTAAGTTCCGATTTTCAAAAAAATATATTTGAAACTGTACGCTTTAGTACAGCGGCACCTATCTGCGTATTATAAAACAATTTTGAAGGATTCTAAAGTCGTATGTTTCCTAGATTTTTCAAGCATGGCTTCTAAACTTATAGAGGTTTGGGTTATAAACGAAAAAAGCGCCTAAGGGTAGACCACGTTTTTTGACGATTTCTAAAATTCAAATTTTTACTACTCTACGACATTGTTGGCTAATATGCGCGATGAAACTGTTATCAAATCTGCAAAACTATCGTTTTTAGAGCAATTAGATGCAGACTATAATTTTTGAGAATTTTTCTAATTTAAAATATTAGAGTTGGGTCACAAAATATATGATCTGTTTCGACAGTACGCTGCTAGGCCCTTCTTTGCTCTTTCCTCTACAATAGTAAATAATTACAATTTAGTTTGCAGATTTCTGTCCATTTAACATCAAATAAGTAAATTTTGGATACACTTTTTTAAGTTTTTTTATCAAATTTTTACAAAAAAGATAAATTTAACAAG
>NW_016188088.1:0-4214 GCF_001687245.7 Rhagoletis zephyria
AAAGGAAAACCACCAGGGGCACGCCTCAAGGGGGTGTACTATCCCCTCTCCTCTGGCTCCTTGTGGTGAACGAAATTCTTGAGATTTTTAAAACCAAAAAAATAAGGGTGGTCGCCTACGCCGACGATTTAGTGATACTCATCACTGGCAAATTCTTGTCAACGATAAGTGAACTAATGAAGAGTGCACTAGGTGATATCGCTATGTGGGCCAACCAGAATGGACTGGGGGTAAACACCTACAAGACAGAACTGGTATTGTTTACAAGGAAAACAAAAGTACCTACTTTTCTCTGCCGAAATTAAAGGAAAATCTCCTCTGAGGGAATAAAACTTGGAATTATTCTACACTCCAAGTTAAATTGGAAAAAGAATTTAGAGGAGAGAGCCAAGAAATCTCTAGCACCATACTACACGTGCAAAAGGACCTTTTGAATGCAATGGAGACTATCACCGTACGTCACCTATGAGATGTACACCACAGTGATTAGGCGAATTGCAACCCACTAGTCCTTGGTATGGTGAAGAGCTCTAAACAAAGGGAATAACAAAAAAAAACAATAAGAAAGGTGCAAAGACTCGCCTTGGAATATCCGGGGCAGTGAGTAGCGCACCTCAGGAAGGGCTTAACATGATATTTCATCTGCAAACGCTGCATATTTTCATCTATGGTACGACCGCAAAAAGCACTCTTAAGCTCAGAGAAGCCAAAACGTGGAAGGCAACCGATTTCGGGCATGCATCCATACCGAATGAAATGAAAAGGGGGCGGCCAAATGGAATTAAAGCTGACATATAAGTATAGATTCCTGACTAGAGAAGAATGGGATGCAGGACTACCAGTAGCAGATGGAGGTATATCCATCTACACTGACGGTTCAAAGATGGAACAAGGAACCGCAGGCGATGTCTACTCAAAAGACCTGCAGATCAACCGATCCTTTCGCCTACCGAACGACTGCAATGTCTTCCAAGCGGAGATCTACGCTATAGAGAAAGCGGCTAGTCTTTTACTTAGTAGTAGAGTTCCAGAAGACAAAGCCACTATTTTTGTCGACAGTAAGGCAGCACTGAAGGCAATAGGATCTAGAATAGTGAAATCGGGAATTGTATGGAAATGTCGCACCACGCTGGCGTCAATGAGCCGTATCAACGTGTCTCTATGCTGGGTTACCGGACATAGCAATATTGAAGGGAATGAGTCGGCTGATGAGATGACGTGATGCGGCTCAGAGATGCCAATAGAAGAAGCGGATAGCTCCGTAATACCACTGTTTAGTGATCATTAATGAGTACACCGGAATATTAATGGGTTCAGTAAAATAATGACTTAGTGAAATAAACTCATCTGTCGGCCCAACATCACTTTGTTAAATATACCTTGCTACACCATCAATATATATCACTATACGTGGATCACGTCAATAAATACTGACCGTGTGACAAGGCAATTTCAAATACAAGCCAACAAAACTTGCGAGAAAAAAGTAGAACGCATGCGCAATTCTCAAGCAGGTGAATACGGCAGTGGAAATATCGATTGCAAAATTTCGAATCGAACATTTAATTGCTAAATCTTTCCAACACTGTTTCATTTCATTTTATAAATATCATTTAGTTATTAGCCTCATATATAGTGATGTGCTGAGTCGGTACTTTTAAGTATTGATCGATACTCGGTACCGATTTAAAAAGCATCAAATACTTTGGATACTCGCAAATTGGAATTTCTAATAAAAGTCCGCAATACCCACAAAATATAGAATAAAAGCTGTTTAGTGATAGTTGAAGTCATTAATCTATGGTTAAAGAAGTCTATTTCTCCACATTATTTGGATCTGAACGTTGTCGTCGCTGGGTTAATATCTGCTCCTGCGACAACATAATGCAAATCGTAATAAATAATCATGCCTATTACGATATCCGACGGATGCCATCCGCACGGATCTAATCTGATTCTCNGTTTATATGATTTGCAGGAAAAGCTGTTTTCCTCATTAATAAACTTTATGGAAGTTTAAGAAATACGGTACGGTTAAGTTAAGTACAATGATGTTGGGTTTTTGTGTCCAAACGCGTGACCCGAGTTTAAAAATTTTAACATAACAACATAACAAGTGTATTGAAAGAATTAAACTTTAATTTAAAATAAAGATTTCAAATTTCCGAGCACTAGTCAATTAATAAATTATGCAGTTTTTTTGTATAAACTTTTGATGTTGGTTCTGCGCAAAAACACTGTGGATGGCGTAGCCGGAGTTATATGCACAAGAAATATTGTATATGTATCTTTTCCAATAGAAGCGGAGCTTCCTACCCTACTCTTTCCGGAAATTCCTTTGCCTATGTCTTCACTCTCCTGCATCAGTACGAACAACCGCGCAAGTTGCCTTTTGTTGCTTATAATTTTTGATCTGTAATTCAGACACATACATGCATATGTATATTTCACAATTTTTTACAACTTCCAGTTCAATTGACTTACTTTTTATCCATTATAGTACCACTTTCTTATGTAAATTTTATAAACGCAAACTCCAACGACTAAAAAACAGCAATAGAAGAATGAGCGATTAAAAAGTATTCACAGTCGCTAATTGAGCGACTAAGCGACACTCGCAATAGCATCGATAATCGCTTAATAGTCGTTTATCTACTGCCAGTCGACATTCGCAATAGGGGTGTTAGATTCGTGCGAATGGCATCCGTCGGATACCGTAATAGGCATGATTCTTTGAATAGAGAGTTGCCATAAATATTACGAATTAATAATGTTGCCACAAGAATTGTTCCAGTTGGTAAGACTGTAGCGATAAGTACAGGGAGGCTCAAATACCGACATACACATTGCTCATCTTTTGAGGGAGCACCGTCTTTTTGTACTTTTTTTTATTTCAGGCGATGTCATATAAAATAGCAACACATTTTTTTCTGCAAACTTCAAAAGTATACCCTTGTGGTCAGCTGATTAAAATACGTGACGTTTTGACCAGTTTTGGCTATTTTTCTTTTGTCTATTAATTGTTTATAATTTTTTTTTAAACGTTTAGCATTACATAGCCATCACCACATAAATTCACATTTTGAAACTTCGTAAAAAAATAAAAAAAAAACTTAGAAATTACACCAAAAAATTTTAAAATTTTTATGCAGTTTTATAGCCCATTAAATTTTAGTATGTCGAAGCATGGTACAATAATTACTGGTATTGTCTTCCCAGAGAGTTTTGCTTCACATCGAAATTCGTACTCCCTTATTTTCATTTTGACGCAGTGTAATGTTGATTCTTTTACTTTTATTTGGTTTGGTTTTTTTTTCGCTCAATTTCATTTTTATAATTTTTGAAAACAAAAGAAAAACGTTTGAAATGAAGTGAGCCATACAAATGATTAATTTATTTACCAAGCAAATATTTTTTTCGGCCTTTGCAAGAAGGTTTGTTTAAAAAGATACGTGTACATATATAGTATATGGGGTATGGAAATATCCCTTTTCCCTAGCAGTAACCTTTTAGTGTGGGCAATAATGATGTTTATCAAATAACGCAGATCGGAATATGCGCTCTCTGGGAAGACAATACCTGTAATTATTGCACCATGAAATTAAAGTGCAAACTTCAAGAAGCTAAAAATCTCATTTATTTGTAATAATTTTTTTGGCTGACGGTGATTATATTTATTTATTTATTTATTAAAAACAATGTATTACACATCTAAGACAAAGTCTTTTATAGTGCATCGAACGTAATACTAACACAATATTTATGNGTTAAAGTGCAAACTTCAAGAAGCTAAAAATCTCATTGATTTTTAATAATTTTTTTGGCTGACGGTGATTATATTTATTTATTTATTTATTAAAAACAATGTATTACACATCTAGGACAAAGTCTTTTATAGTGCATCGAACGTAATACTAACACAATATTTATGAGTATACATATTAAAAACTAAAATTAAGTTATATACAGTTGGTTTATAAAAATTTAAAAAATTTAAATTAAAATAAAATTTTAAATATTAAATTTAAATTTAATTAACATTAAAATACTAACAGCATATATGGAAATTTATAGAAAAGATAGTGAGAGAGAGGGAGAGGACAAAAAGAAANTAAAAAATTTAAATTAAAATAAAATTTTAAATATTAAATTTAAATTTAATTATCATTAAAATACTAACAGCATATATGGAAATTTATAGAAAAGATAGTGAG
>NW_016188089.1:0-4214 GCF_001687245.7 Rhagoletis zephyria
CTAGTGTCAACCAAGAAGAGGCAGAAGAAGAAAAATATGAACACATTTAAAGGAGTCTACTGTTTGCTGTTAAACGTATTATAACTTACGTCTTCTCCTGTGAATTTGTTTTGATTACATAGCGCTATGTTAGTGGCAAACTTCTAAAGCTAGTGCCTGTTAGATTTATATGTATGTATATGTTTAGCTCAAGCTTTTAAAAGTTAACACTGCAGGACTTTCGATAAGTTGAGAGCTTTTGGTGTGTGTTTGGTTTGGTCCAATAATACGTAGATGTGCTTTAAGTTGTAAAAAGCGTCCGTCAGTTCTGATGAGCAGCTTTTTAAGTTTGCTCATATATTCCCAATTACAATTCACAACATAAAAAGTTTTCACCAAGCACAAAGTTAATACTCGCAGGTTTGAATTATTCACATACATAGTTAAGTTTATATTATTGACCTTAATTTCAGTGCGTTTGGAACTTTATTGTGAAAATTCCAATAAGGATCGAATAACAGGTCCATTCTGCGCTGATAGTAAAAATTTTGCAACCCGTAAATAAAGTTCCTTTTAATTTTTAAACCCCTTTCGCATTCTGTGACGGGTAAATTTTTTTACCACCTCATAAGCTGGTAACAAAATAATGCCTCGTCAAATATGCAATACCAGAATTTCCACAATTCTTCATAGCTGAATTGCTTTACGGCGTTAGGACTTGCTACCGTAATTCTACCTATCTACCGTAATTCTACCTATCGACATCAAAGTCCCACTTGGTTGCTCTGTTTTGACGTTGCACGGAAAGCTCCAATTTCCTTGCTCTGTTTATACATATTCACTACCTTTTCTTTCCGGCAAGTCATATCAGAGTCAATGCATGCATTTGGAATTCGCTATTAAGTAACTTCCAACTTAACGTGATTTTTATGATCACTTACACTGACACCAGTTGGCAGCCATTCAGACGTTGCAGCTAAGTGAGCAATGTCAGCCAAGTGAGGCTACGCAGTCTACACAAGCCAACCATCCTCGAAGTTGCTCAACCATCACATGCAATCACGACACCAATCACCGTCACTGTTTTCGCATTGAATGGCAGCACCTGTATAGGCCATATGTATACATAGTTGTTATTTAGGTATTGGTGCAATAAATACAGATGAATGTGACTCTCATAGTTGTATGGATTAGTAGTTATGGATGCTTCGGCTGTTTATGTATTTTACTGCATTGCTTCTGCTTTAGCGCTCGCTTTATGATTGAGTGTATGGCTGAGTGAATTGTGATTGCAGGTAGCTTCTCCTTTTATTCGACGTAAATCAGTTAGTAGTGATAATTTCCGTTCTTTGTACTTTGTTGTTTTAGACTAAAGCAACTGCATACGTACTTTACTTAAGCTTAGTCAATGGCAGCTTCGTTTAATTGGATAAAAGCACTTAGTTTAATTAATTGATTTGAGTCGAATTTAATAAAAAAAAATTCTATATCGCTGTGACTAGCTAGTCAGTATGGATTCAACCATTGGTCCGAGTAATATGTAAACCAAATTTTTTTTTTTTTAAGATCGGCGGCCCTCTACCAGCAACGGTGTAGGGCTGTT
Organism: Rhagoletis zephyria; assembly: GCF_001687245.7. Taxonomy (NCBI): domain Eukaryota; kingdom Metazoa; phylum Arthropoda; class Insecta; order Diptera; family Tephritidae; genus Rhagoletis; species Rhagoletis zephyria. The sequence continues at coordinate 1,583 of NW_016188089.1, forward strand.
CTTTTGGGTAGGCAATAACAGTTATAGTTGCATGAGCCTACTCAATACTGACATTTGTATCTCCGTTCGCGCATCGTTAGCAATCCACACTGAGTACAGAGTTTAGTGACGTCAACTAAATTTAGTGCTCTCAACACAAGAATTTTTAAATGCCAAATCAAAAAGATGCAATCACAGCGTAGACCGACCCATAAAGATAAGTTGCCAACGGCATCTTTTTGAAATTTGTTTACATAGTTAAGTGCATAAAAATGTAGCGATAACTGTGGATTTAGCAAGTCGAGCGTTTGGATGATAAATCTGCGACTCGGCACCCATAAGCGGGCAATGGAAGCAAGGGCGCCGACGATTTCAAAGAAAAATATTGTGGTGTGAGAAAGAATATCTTCCTGAAATTGTATTTCTATATTTTAAGAAAAAAACTTCAATTATTATTAGTATTTGTGTATAGGCTAAATTAAGGAGAACGGGATAGTTGCGGAACTTTTTTGTTGAAGCGTCCTACTTCAAATGATATTTAACGTATCGAAAAATTTATACGCTCCTATTATTTAAAAATAAAATTCCATGACCAAATTTTTTGAATGATACTTCGGGTAACTTTTTTTTAAGGTTGATTGAAAAAAGTCAAAGCCGATGTAACTGCTAGCATTGAGAGGTCACCTTCGTCGCCCATGCAGTACAGTACAATAATAAGCTTAAATATTTTTTTTTAGCCATTTTTCCAAGATACAACTTTTTATTAAATATAGAAAAAATAAATAAATTTGATTTTATAACAATTCAAGGTAAAGTAAAAAATGTCTATAATCCGTATCTACATGACTTTTCAATATGCCTGATAGGTTCTGAGAAATTAATTTATCATTCAAGATTTTTTACTTTTTTTGATGAATAAATTTACCCTTTAACAGAGAAAAAAATAATTCAGTGCATTTTTTTTTTTAATTTGTGAAGAAACCTGTTCTGCTACAAAAAAAAAAATTCAAGCTACCAATGAAGAAAATTTATGGATAAATAAAAAAGGAATAAGTCGTCAAATAAAAATGCGCAACAATTTTTTTGTATCAAATATATATGGTACAATACCGAAGTTGAAATATTGACCATTACTATGAATTTAATTTTCGTCCAAAATCGTTCACATTCCGCTTATGTGTATTCACTACGGACGGATGAAAACATTTCGGGTGAATTTGTTTTCGGGCGAAACTTTGGATCGGGTCAATTACTAAATCAATCGAGAAATCATAAAATGGTAGTGTTATTAGTGGATGAATTTTTGGCTTATATACAGTGAAGCCAGAGAGCTGCTTCATACCGAAAACGTTATTGCCGAATATATCCCAAAACCGCGGCTTACCCGGTCTCTTCTAGTAAGTTAAAGTATGAGGAAAGGGGCAAACGAGTTGTATGGTTATCCACACATACATATGTACGTACATGTGTACATATTATATCCATTGAATCCAATTGTTAAGCGAAACTAAAATCTTACGAGACTGCAATAACAATTTATTCAATTGTTTTAAAAGAACAAGGAAGGGGAAGTAAAAACAAAGACATATTGCGAATAACATGCATATGCATACAATAGGGTTGCTCTTAAAAGGCACTGTAAAATTTTAAAAAGTTTGACGCTTCCTGTCAATCCGCGAAATACTAAGCTCTGCGGGATTAATTTTTAATATGCAAATAGAGCTCGAACTTTGGCTGCCATTTATTTCTTTTACTCAAATAAATATGTAAATGCTTTGTGGCTATGCATGTATATTTTATTTGAAAATATATCAACATTTAAGAGGCAAATTTAATTCTTAAAAAAAGTGAAGTGGAAAAAATTTCTTATTCTGGATTTTTGCCATATTTTTTTTTTTAACTATTTGCCAAACGAATTCGCGGTACAGTTCAATGGCAACTATAAGGGATTTTGAAGAAGAAAATTTCAGAAAACAAGAAGTGGGCTACTCACTAAAATCCAAATTGGTGTGATATATTCCTTTTTTTAACTGAATTAAACTGCAAAAAGAAACAAACTTGAAATATAAGTGTCACCCCAACGTACTGCTACAACTCTTTATAAGAATAGAGATGCAGCAAGCAGATTTAAGTGCATCAATGTTTTTCTGAGCAACTTGTCTAAAGTCGTACACAAATATCCATTGCCTTAGCTACATACATATCCTCCATAAAAGTTTGCAATGCAATTGAAATAAAATTGTCAATAAAGTAGATAGATTGCATACTAAAATAGTAATGGCTATGAAGCACAATNATTCGATACTAAGTAAGAACATTATGCTGAAAATATGTGAGAAGAATTTTGGCGTATTATTGGCGTACTTTGTATTAAAAACGGCGCCCTAAATTATTAGCTCAAATTTTTTTCAGCTAATTTGTTATAAAAATATAGTTAATGCTACAACAAAAAAACATAAATATGTATAAAATCTCTAAACTTTGTGCAAAACCTAAAGAAATTGCCCATTCATTAACAAAATCCAAGCTTGAAATTGCTAAAAAATTGCGTTGATTTTTGGCAATTTTTTTGATGGAGATTCTCTCATTTAAAATATGCTCGACAATGTTTTTTTGACGTAGAATACGTCTTACCTTAAGGTATGGGGGCTAT
>NW_016188090.1:0-4213 GCF_001687245.7 Rhagoletis zephyria
TCTTGAGTACAATTCTAAGTTCAGCTCTCGCAAAATATTCAATAACTTCACCAGTCACTTGATCTACTTGGTATTCACAATTTGTACGCAGGCAGCCCCCTTCGGACGTGAGCATACAGTGCGTGTGGCAACATTTATACTGGTGTTACAACGTTGTTGCTATGTATTGAGCGGTTGTTGGTCTATTCTTGCAATGGCGAACAAACACCTCGATTGGTATCGCCGCATATTGAGTGCAAATATTTTCCAAAAAGTTATTCATATTTCCTATGCTCTATCGCTGTTGAATTGTTTACTTATACTCGGTGTCTTTAGCGGTGATAGTAAAGTGATGTATGCGGGACCTTTCCGAATGGTAAGTGAAATTAAGAAGTTTAGTTTTTGCGAAATAGTATGGCCAAATAAGGTTCTAAAATTGGTAAAATGGCGATACCTGGCATGGTTTTCAATTCTTTTTTTGAATACTGCGAGGATATCCGAGAATAACGTAAAACTTGATTTGTGGAACTCAAGAACTTGTGAAGGTGCAAACCATCTTGAAAAGAAGGCGGTCAGGATTAAAAAAAAATTAAAAAAATATAACGCACGGGAAGTGCCATTTTACGATTGAATCCATCTTTGCCGAGATCTTAGTATTCATAAGTGGTAGTTGAAGCCTAACAGGATTTTGTTACATCTCATCACACTTTTCTTTTTTAGTGTTAAATTTCCTCTTTTTGGCGAATATTCTATAATTTGTCAAAAAAAAATACATATGTATTTAATTTTCCTCTTAATTCCGGGAAAAAATTTTATCAACCGCCATACAGACTTTATACATCAAATGGCATAGTTTAAAATTGTATTTTTTTTGTAAATATATAAAATAGAAATCCGTTATAAAAAATATTGACCCACTTTAAAAATAATTGCAAGGAAGTGTAGAAAAATCCTCTTAGAAGTCGACTACCCAAGACCCTGAGATTTCTGCTCTTCAGATTTGAAAAAAAGGTTGACAACCCTTGCCCTCAATATGCAGATCGCTCCAAGGCCCATAATTCCCGCAAATCAAGTCTTCAATTTTTCGCAATTTTCTTTACAGTTATCACAAATAATCGACAACCATACAAAATGCTTAAGTTTTTTGTCATTTGGTTTGAGTATTCACTATTATCTTTGGATTTTTATTTTTTTACAGACCATTCTATACATTGGACTGATTATTGTGCTGCATATTTTGTCTCTGCCAATGACTTTGTTCTTCGAAATGCCTTACCGTAATATTTCGAATTTTTTGAAGAAACGAAGCTCAGAGAAGATTTCTTAAGACATTTGGATCGTTCGAAGCGAAAATAACAAAATTTTTAAAAATAAAAAAAAGTGTGTGTTCATAAAAATCGACTTACGCCGTTTTTCTAAATTCTATTGTAGCAGAAGGTAAGGCATAAAATACATATTGGTCGACTATCTAAAGATTTGGAAGTTTTGTATACAGTAACGTTCGTATTCATAAAAAAATACATACTTTAAATGCTTTATAACTAAATAATTAATTTTTCATAGTTAGGGCCATACATTTAATATTAAAAATAACGATTTATTCAGGAACGGAAAGTAATAAGTCTTTGAATTATTTTTTAGTATCAGGGTCTTTAACTTTTCCCTATTCCAATGATCACTTTTTTAATACCTGTGGTCATAAGCAATAATCGCCTAAGTCGAAAAACCTGAATTCGAGAAAAAATGTATGGGGAAACCAAAATATGTTCGTCTATAACTCTTTCAATGGCCTAGCTGGCGAGACGGGGATTTAACATACACATAGAATAGCAGTTGCAGAATAAGATGGCATATATAACTCAATTCTTTCTTAAGTCGACTCAGGTGGTTATTGCTTATGACCACAGATATCTTGGCATGTATGTAAAATTTTTTGTCTAGCACATCAAGATTTATTTTTATTGACTTAAGAACTAAATTAAATTGAAATATTTTATTGTGCTTGAAGCCGTTCTTTAATGATTTTTTTTTCGTTTTTGGAAAAACGACAATAGCTTACATTTTAATGGAATTACTAATGGCTTAAGATCAAAACATTGCTCAATTTCAATGGTTAAAATGCCACTGAATAAAAACAAAAACTTTAAATTAAATTTGTATTTAAACAAGTAAGAGCAGAGCTGTCTTCGGCTATGCCGATGGCTTCATACCTTTCATGAACATCAGACAATTTTACTTTAACTGATTACTGCGTTTGAAAAATTTTGTATATTCACAGCATACATATGTATGTAGATAGAGGAGTTACATTTGTAAAAAAAAAATCATATCTAAACAATCAGAGGTATGGAAGATATACCTACCTTATAAAGCAACAATCTAATACCATGTTCTGACCGACAACGAAAACACCTTGAAAACGAGTTTTGGGATTGTGGGCTGAAGGCTGTTCACACCGACTGTTGCTGTTTTCGTTGACATTTCTTTCATCCTTTGTTTACAGTTTTGCTACATAAAAACAAAACCAAAATACTTTTCCTTAAATTTCTTTTCATTCACAACCTTTTCTTCCATGCTTACTTTATTTTGGCTAGCCAATTACCAATAAATCTGAAATGACGTATTAAAGATGATAAAATATGACTTCCACTTCGATAANTTATTTTGGCTAGCCAATTACCAATAAATCTGAAATGACGTATTAAAGATGATAAAATATGACTTCCACTTCGATAAATAATCGAATAAAACTAGTGCAGACACCGATTGAAATGAGTGGAACGTGACTTTTCAAGTGGTTTTCAGCGAAAAATAGTTTTCGTTTCACAGATTTTACATGGACGAAAACACAAGTTTTAGGTCGAAAACCAGTTTTAGTAACGAAAACATGTTTTCGATGTCGGACAGAACATGGTATAAGTGATTTTCACTGCTATGTGTGCTCTGTATGTAAACCGGTTACAAAAGTTATATGACAAAAACTTGTACCTGAACAATCATTGGTATAGGAGTGAAAATAGTGCGAAATTTCATGTTTATAGCTGCATAAATGGAGAAGTTATAACAAAAAATCTCATATCTGGACAACCAGTTGTATGAGAGCTATATGTTATAGTAGACCGATTTTTCCGGTTCCGAAAAATGATTTATACATTACATTATACATACACTCGCTTACCAAATTTCATATTTCGGATATCTCGAAAACGGAGAGACTAGGTTGCATATAAACAGACGGGCAGACGAATTGGTGTAATGTTTTCGAAAATGTATTGGCGATTATTCTTTATCAGAAAATAAAAATCATGAAAAATTATCAAAAAAAAAAAAAAATAAATAAATATATTCACTTCGGTTGCTGGTAACCTTTAGTGAGGGAATGCCAGATTTTAGATTTTTTTCTAATTTAAGTTGCCTTCCTTCAGTTTTTTGTAAAAATGGCAATACATATTAATTCAACACTTCCAGTGAATGTTTTTATTTAAGGCATTGCATGAAGACCTCAGAACTTAGCTGGCCAAAAGGTGACTACCACTTTTTAGAATTTAATTCATACAGACAAATACATTCATTTATTTCCAGTATAAAAACGGAATATGTATTCACTACTAAGATAAACAAATATTTATCTCGGTAAAAAACAACAGATTTTTAAGTACATACATGCATATAAATATGTTAACAAAAATGACTATTTACGATGGCGCACTCTTCAAAATTTTAACGTTTATTTGTATACAAATACGAAATCACATACACTCCCACAACTACTAAACGAATATAAATTTGAAGACCTGTAAACATCTTGTTTACATATTTACGCTTTTCTACCAAGGAATAGATACAAAAGATTTCAACGTAAATAACACCCAGACATGCAGGCACACCTAAACATGTAGATATTTGTTTGTACCCTGCAGCAATAAGGCGGACAATTTTCCGTAATGGACCAGTACTCCACTGGTTAAAAATTGACTGGTCAGAATTGGACATTTGCTTACATCGAAAATATAAGCTTTCGACCACTCCCCAAGGAATCGGTCTAGAGATAGACGAAAAGTACAGGTTGGCAGTGACAGGGTGGTGTTGTCTTACAATTCAATAAACAAATTTAAAGAACACCACCCTGTGAATGTCCCAATCGCTTGGTCTGGCCTTCATTCATGCGTGGCTGTAGCTCAGTGTGCAGAGATGCTTGCCACGATTTGTTAGCTTTCAGGAGGGTCCGGGTTCA
>NW_016188091.1:0-2696 GCF_001687245.7 Rhagoletis zephyria
TGCTCCAATTCAGGTTAATAAAATAACTGTCACTACTATAGTTCAAAATTAAATTTTGTTAATAGGATGAAATTGAATACCTCGAAATTTACTTAAATGATGAAATGGAAGAATTGCTAAAATTGCAATTGATACAACTAATGCAATTACTCCTAATAGTTTATTAGGAATTGATCGAAGAATTGCGTATNGGAATAAAATTATCTGGATCACCTAATAAATATGGATTAGTTAATGTTAAAATAATTAAAGTTATAATTATTACAATGAATCCTACAATGTCCCTATAGGAAAAATAGGGGTGGAATGGAATTTTATCAATATTTGAATTTAGTCCAATTGGATTATTTGAACCTGTTTGATGAAGAAATAATAAATGAATTAAAGTTATAGCTAATACAATAAAAGGTAGAATGAAGTGAAATGTAAAAAATCGTGTTAATGTTGCGTTATCAACTGCAAATCCTCCTCAAATTCAATGTACTAAAGTAGTTCCTAGGTAAGGAATTGCTGATAATAAATTTGTAATAACTGTTGCTCCTCAAAAAGATATTTGCCCTCATGGTAATACATATCCTATGAAAGCTGTTGCTATAACTAAAAATAAAATTAGTACTCCTACTAATCATGTTGGAGTAAATAAGTAGGATCCATAGTAGATCCCTCGTCCTACATGTAAATAAATACAAATAAAGAAAAAGTATGCACCGTTGGCATTTAAAGTTCGTAATAATCAACCATAATTTACATCTCGGCAGATGTGATTAACACTATTAAATGCTAAATTGATATCTGCTGTATAATGTATAGCTAAAAATAATCCTGTTAAAATTTGGATTATTAAACATAACCCAAGAAGTGAACCAAAATTTCATCAAGCTGAGATATTAATTGGTGCAGGTAAATCTACTAATGCATTGTTAGCAATTTTAAATAAAGGGTGTTGGGTTCGTAAAGGTTTATTCATTAGTTTATTAATCGTAAAGGTCCGTAAAATAATTTTGTAATTTTTACTACTGCAATTAATGTAATTAATAAATAATTTATTAATAAAATTGTTATTAAATTTGTTGGAAAATTGTATAATTTATTAAGATTTAATGAATTTTCTTCTATAAATAAATTAATATTATTTATAGTTGTTATTTCATTATTTTCTAGAAAGGTTAAAATTAATGATTTATCTAGTATTAATCTTATAATTGTAAATAAAATAAAGATTATTAAATAAATAGTTGTTAATTTTATTGAAAATGAAAATATTTCATTTGAAGCTAAGGATGTAACATAAATAAATAAAACTAGTATCCCTCCAAGAAAAATTAGAAATAAAATATAAGAAAATCAGAATCTTTTAGCTATTAATCCTGTAATTAAACAAATTTGTAAAGTTTGAATTAATAATATTAATCCTATAGCTAAAGGGTGATTTATTTGTATAAAAATAAATCTTGAAATTAAAGTTGATCTATATAAAATTAATTGTATAATATCAGGAGGTAGTTTATATAAAATATTCATTTTGGGGATTAATGAAAAAGTAATTACTTTTCTCTTGAAATTTTAAAAGATTAAATCTTATTTTTGATTTACAAGACCAATGTTTTTATTAAACTATTAAAACTAATGTTAATAATATTTTATTGAGGATTACCATGTCTTTTATTTTTAATTGGAATTTTTATATTTGTTTCTAATCGAAAGCATTTATTATCAATACTTTTGAGATTGGAATATATTGTATTAAATTTATTTTTTTTATTGTTTATTTATTTAAATTTAATAAATTTTAGAAGATTTTTTAGTATAATATTTTTAACTTTTAGTGTGAAGANACGTTGAAATAAAAGAAAAAAATAGCATGCATTTAAATGAAAAATTATTTATTTGTATAATATTAATTCAATTATTTTCAGAATAATTTAATATAAATGCGGCAAAACATAACCGCAAGTAAAAAAATAATGTAATTAAAGTTATTACAGTTATAATTGTTATTAAAATATATTGATTATTGACAATTAATAATTGAACAACTAATCATTTTGGTAAAAATCCAATAAATGGTGGAAGTCCACATAAAGATAATAAATTAAAGAATAAACAAAATTTTAAAATGTCTGAATTAAAAAATGAATTAAAATCTTGATTAATATGATATATTTTAAAATTATTCAATATAAAAATTAATCTAAAAGATAGAAATGAATATATAGAAAAATATATTAATCAAGTTCACTAGCTTGTATAGCAGTTAATATCCAACCTAAATGATTAATTGAAGAGAAAGCTATTAATTTACGAAGAGAAGTTTGATTTAATCCTCCTAATGAACCTATTACTGTTGAAAGAATAATTACTAAATAAATAAAATTTCTTCAATTAGTATAAGAAATTAATACAAGAGGAGCAATTTTTTGTCATGTTATTAAAATTAGAGCGTTTACTCATGATAATCCTTCTTGCTTTAATTTTTATAGCTGAATATGCTAGAATTTTATTTATGTGAATATTATTTTGTGTAATTTTTTTTGGTTGTGATTTATTTAATATTATATTTTATATTAAATTAACTTTTATTTCATATGTATTTATTTGAGTTCGTGGAACTTTACCTCGATTTCGTTATGATAAATTAATATATTTAGCTTGAAAATGTTTTTTACCTTTTTCATTGAATAATTTATTGTTTTTTT
>NW_016188091.1:2748-3844 GCF_001687245.7 Rhagoletis zephyria
TTATTTTTTTTTTTTTCGTAGGAGAGGGAAATGCTTTATGCACTGGCCGGGGGCGCTAGTCTCTATACTACCTTCCCCGAGTGTGGGACTCCCACCGAAGCGTGTTGGGCTACCCACTAAAACCCAAACTCCCACCGCCCGCGCAAGAATCCCGCATCTGGCACCGCAATTCTGCATGTCTTCAGATGCAGGAGCGCGCTGTTAGAGCCTTGGGGCTGCTCTTTTGTAGGGGCGTTTCATTCGGGTGTCCTCAGTAGACAACCGTCCCCTCGTGTGCAGCGGAGTACGAATTTCACGTATCTCGCAACTGCTTCCAACTTTTCTCCGCTGGAAATCATTATCCCAACTATGTTGTCCGGAGTAATGTCTCCGTGTCTTTCTTCCAACATTCTGCGCGAAATCAAGAAGTGTTCGCAGGTGAAGAATGTGTGGTACACGTTATCTTCGACGTTTCCACAGTAGTGACAGAACGGTGAGTCCACCCTTCCCATTCTATGAAGATATTCTCGGAAGTAACCATGACCGGTGAGGAATTGCGTCAGGTAGAAATCGACTTCCCCATGTGGTCTGTTCAGCCATGTTTGAAGGTCGGCTATCAGGGAGTGTGTCCATCGACCTTTTGTGCTCGCGTTCCAGTTTTGTTGCCACTGCTGGATCAGTTGCTCGCGCGCCCTTGCCGCGGCAGCTGCTCGACCTATCTCGGCACTGAGATTGTAAATCTCTTTTCGCTCGTAAGCAAGTAGCTCAATTGGCACGACGCCAGAAATAACTAGAACAGCGTCCGCGGACACTGTACGGTATGCAGAAGCAATGCGTAGTGCCCCTCTGCGCTGTACCGAAGACATTTGAATCCGGTATTTTTTGACTTTCAATGCGTCAGCCCATATTTCTGCCCCGTACAGGAGCACCGATTGGACCGCTGTCATCAGAAGCTTCCTGCGGCATGGCTTCGGGCCGCCCACGTTCGCCATCAGCCGGCTTAGAGCCGCCGTGCTCTTCGCAGCTTTTTCACATACTCCATGGATGTGTTCCCAGAATGTGAGTTTGCTGTCAAACTTCACCCCTAGGTATTTTGTGGACCTAGAAGTCGTCACGA
>NW_016188091.1:3992-4213 GCF_001687245.7 Rhagoletis zephyria
GCCGCTCCGCCGGTTATACGTCTCTTTCTCTGACCTTGTGTTGTGTCGTACAAAAGCCAACGGTCTCTGAGGTAGTCCCGGATCATATCTAGCAAGTATGTTGGAACCTTGAATGAGCGTTCCAAGGCCTCCAGCATATCGTCGCATCTTGCCGGGTTGAAGGCGTTTTGACGTCGCGCCTGGTGGCAGGCTTCTTCGGCCTTATGTACCGCCTCGACTAC
>NW_016188092.1:0-4212 GCF_001687245.7 Rhagoletis zephyria
AACTTTAATTGATTATTTATCATGCTCGCGGCTTAATGTGTATACGTATATATACATGAGTATATCTATAACTATATTTGTGTGTATGCTTAGCACACTTCTTAGAAAGAACAGCCTAAATTACAAATAAAGCACATGTCATCACACGCAAGCGCGCATATTAAGTAATCTGGTTTATAGATATTTAGATACATATATACAAAATTTACTATTATACACATTTAGTTCTTAACAAAGCACGGTGTAGCAGTTGTGGACGAAAATGCATTAAAGAAATAGATAAAAAAGTAAATAAATTTAATTTAAAAAAAATATATATTTTAAGCGTAGTACTTTGTTCACTGGCAAAAAATTTATTCAGCAACATTCATTACTGTATATCTACCTAATTATCATGGTTAAATAATAATAAGGTGTTGCCACTTAGAGGGTGGTTGGCATTTTCCGCATACCAGCGTTACACTAATGCCTACTCTATTTATTCCATTTTCATTTCTGGGCAAAATAGAACGAAAAATGGAGCAGACAATTTTGTGAAAAAAGTATGCGTAGCTATCACTGTGTCTTTGTTTCGCTTTAATTTTTAAATCGATATTCTCTGAACGTAGACGGCATGCGTGGTGGGAAGTCCAACGACATCTTGAAAACTCTCATCCCTTTTTAGTTTACAACAGGACCTGCCGTTTACCCGTCTGTTCGTAATGGAGCCGAGGTTACGTCTCCCTGAATGTACTACATCTATGCGAGGTGCTACGCCCCATTGTTAGATCCCATTTTTTATACCTTATGTTATGTCTGAGGTCACTGTCTAGATACCGGTAAGCCCCATGAAAATCCTTTCAATAGTTCCGGAAATTATTGTGTTCAAACAGACAAACGGGCAAACAGACAAACTAGAGTTTTATTTTAGTATAGATTTAGATGAATTATTACAAAAAATGCGTACACATGTACGAGGGTTGCCATATGTTTGCTCCAACTTGTATTAAGGGACTTAGGTAATTGATATATACTTCATAATATGGGTGTCAGACCAAAAGAGGTTCAAGCAGGTTTTAGTTTGAAAATATTTTGAAGAGGGTTCAAACAAGAAAAGTGTAAAAATTTTGAGATTTATTGAAATAAATTACACCTAATTTTAATCCCAGTTTTTTTTTAATTTTTAGCTATACCACTGTATCTACTTTTTGTGATGTTCATTTCGATATATTCTCCAAGAGTTCTTGCGAACAAAGGAAATCGATAATGTGTTAAAATTGCTGAGCATTTTGCTTGTTGTTGTTGTTGTTGATTTTATTAACGCCGATTGCACATGTTGTTGTTATAACTGTTTGTTTTGCAATCATGACTGAACCTTTTATTATCGCGTCAAGACGCAGCGCACCACCGGCAATTACTNCTTAAAGCGAGCAGCTGGTGGCGCGTCAACGCAATAAAAGAACAATTTAAGTGAACAAATCGAAAAAAAAAATAAATAAATAAACTAACAACTCGAAGCGCAACACACCCACTCGCCCGCCACCAATTTGTTTGAAGAATCGAACGCCTTCGCTACAACACACTGCATTTCAAAATTACTCGCTTTAAATTCATTTTAATGACGCGAGTTAGTCAGTCAGACACAAAGCCGTCGATATAGGGACGACGAATCGACTAAGTGCTACACTTGGGCACGGCCGACCGGCCAACAACACTTGTTGGGCCATTGAATTATGGAAATTACGCACAATGCTACAACAACAACAACAACGAGTACAACAAGAAAAGTGCTGCGTTGCTTTGTCGCTGCTGCACCATAGCCGGTTGTTGTTGTTGTAGGTAGGGAGGAAAAGACTGAATTGCAACACGTTTTATGCACACCCGACAAATGCACCACCGCAATGAATGTTGAATGAATATGCAATGATGAATCACCACCAGAGATAGATGAAAAGCAGTTGCGTCGGTTGCGAAAATAAGGGGAAGAAGAAGAAGAAGGAGAAACAAGTAGATTTTCTGCGCATATCAACTAAGTATAATAAGGAAATTCCCTGCGCCTAAGTGTTCGCGTAATTTTTGCGCACGCCACACATACACATTAGGGTGATCCAAAAAAGTGATGTCGGAATTTTAGTGTTCTCACCCCTAGGATTTTTCTTACCGAAGAAATATAGCCCTGCATTTTTAATATTGAAATCAAAAAATATTTAGAGGTCGCTCAAAGTGCTCAAAATTTTCCATGTATTTTATTAAAAAAAAAAAAACAGTTTTTCGGGGAAAGAGTGTAGAATTCTTTAGAATCAAAATTTTTCGATCAGAAAACTCAACTTCACTTTAGTAGGCATCCAATATTAATACCTAATTATCAATTTAGTAATTTCTTAATATTAACTATTTTGTATCGGTCCACCAAAAACCTCCAAAAATGCAATAAAGGGAACAACGAAAAATCGTTGGTATTAAAATATGATAAAATAGCCGATTTGGTACTATTCCATGAAGTCATCTTAAGAGGAGCAAAGACTGATTTTCGAGAATCCTATACCATTTCCACAAAAACTTGTTCTTTCCCTATATAAAATACAACGAAAATTTTGCGCGCTTCAAACGATTTCAAAATATTTTTTGATTTCGAAATGAAAAAAACAGGGGCGTGTTTTTTCGATGTAGAACAATCATACTTTACCTTTTCGCGTGCATTTTCGGCCCACCCTAGTACACATACATAACCTTTTACTTTTTCTATAAAGTAGCATTTTAAATTGTTTTGCATTTAAATTAATTTATTTATGAATATTTCCGAGAATTATGTAAGTATGTGGTGGCAAACTGGCGCGCAGGTGCCTTGTAAGTTTCATTTATTTTTAAGAATTGGCGCGTGCAAAAAATACCCATACAGATTCGCATTTATTCATGCACACAAATATAGAAATGAACACCCCAAACGTGACTTCTGCGAAGCATTTCCGCCGCGCGACTTGCACTTTATGGGAAATTGTATTTGGAGTAATTGCTGATTGTGGTGATTTTTATAGATTTCAATTCAATGGAATTCGGGTTTATACATATTTACATACAAAGCAGTAGTAATATTTTTCAAAGAATAAATTACATATAAAATTAAATATTTAATAAAGTGCTAAAAGTGAGTCACTATAAAAAAAATTGTTTTAGAAAAATGTAATTTTTTATAGATAGGAAATAACCTCCTTCTGTTTTTGAAGTCGGTCTATAAAATATAGCGATTGTACTTGTAGAAGGTTTTTTATGCACAATGCCAAATGTCCACCAGGCATTAAATGACTTAGATTTTAGTGATAAAGTTAGGCAGTAACAAATACCTGTACCTGTCTTAAGAAAAATTTGCCTCAAATTCATGTCCACGTAACCGTTTTTAAATTGCGAAAAAGTGACTCTAAGGTTTTCAACAAAAAAGCTTTAATATGCCCCTAATTTTTAAACTCAATTCCAACATAAACTTATAAATTTAGGTTTTACTATTTTAATCGCAAAATTAAATGAAATTTTATCGTCAAAAATTTTAAACATCGAGTTAAATTACCAAAAATCTAAGCGATATATGCATTTGGCTTTCTGGCTTGCCAAGCTTACTCTAGTTTAAACAGAGTTTTACATATAAAGCCTAAAGTTCATTTAAACGACTTGTTTTCGAACAGAGAGTCAAGTTACGCCAATGCACATAATCGCTTGCTTGTTACCAGTGTAAAATATCTACTAGTGGCCAGCTAAGTTTTTACGTTTATTCCAAGAATTGTTCAATATTTTCATATCTTGATTCAACTCATTAATTATCAATATGTTAAACCACATAGCGTTACAATTTATCCACAGCTATGCGTGTGACAAAAAACTTCAGCTTTGGGTTCATACCGCCTGCAGTTTTAGTTATAGATACATATAGGCAAAGAAAAGTGATACATAAATATGCTTCCACGCACACCACCAACGAAGAAAGAGGCGTCTGCGTAAAAAAATTTACAGCGCCACCACATAAGTACTTGATTATTTCTTGGAACCATTTCAGATTGCTTGTAATTAACAACTGGCCAGAGGGAATAAAGTATGCGTCCAAAAAAAAACAACCCTAAAAAAATGAGAAGATATAAAATTATGAAACATGCAAAAGGTAACATGAGAACCCTTCTCCAACTCGGATTAGTCAGCCAGGTAAACAAGCAGCAGCGTGACAACGCTTATTAGCCTAATTTAATG
>NW_016188093.1:0-4212 GCF_001687245.7 Rhagoletis zephyria
GGCAAATGTGTTGCATGCAACCGCCCGTAGTTAGTGTATATCCAGTTATTTATATGTATGTTTTTGTTTTTAAAGCTTATCCATAAATTATGAAGTAAGGGCGCGCATAACCAAAAGCATCATCGCCCCAACCAATGCAATTTTGCTTTCATACATGCCACATGCCGCACATAGCAATTACCCCACCGCACGATCCATGCCTGTTGTAATCAGTAGGTGAATGTGGTCAATGGCTGCGCGCGCGAAAATGAAAAACAATTAAAATATTTACAACAACGTTGTACCGTTGCTTGTGTGCGGTTTATTTTATGAGCGTCAATTTTCGGTGGTCACCTCGGAAGGTGTTGTGCCATGCTGGCGTAAATCATGTAGCGTGCGTTTGCATGCAGGCAGTCCCGGCGGATGTGGTTTGTTTTTTTTTTGCATTAATAATTGAATATTTTAATTGTATACAATTAAATTTGACCCAATGCGCTGACTTGAATTCAACTCTGTTCGTATTGAGGTAGCCAGTGTGGGTGAAATTTCAGGCAACTTCTTTTGTTTTATTACCTACTGAAAATTAGTGGTAAAAAACCACACATAGTTTTATTTATTTTATTTTTACTAACTAACTAACCTAGAAAAAAAACCAAATAGTGATATTGATTTTTAACAATATTTTCACTTCATATGTAGACGAGTAGTGTGTGATTCTGGACTGACGTTTTGAGATCATCATCATTCCACTGGTATCTCTCAGCTAGGTCCTTTAGAGAACATAATTCTTCTGCACTTCTTCGTCGTACAAGTTGCTTTTACAGTATCGATTTTGAAACCAAAAGCATTATTCGAAAGACATTTTTCATTAGATGACGAAAGTATTAGTGGTCCTAAAATGGATTGCTTTTTCGCTACGAAGACGTAAACGAGCACGAGCACGAAGACAAATACGAATCGGAAACAAATTCGTATACGAACGCGCACAGGAAGACGATGAGAAATGCAAAGACGAAGACGGATAAGAAGACGAACGCGAACACGAATATGAAGACGATTACGAAAACGAACAGAAGGTAAATAACGGCGACGAATACGTTTACGAAAATGAAGACGTACGTATGTAGATTAATACGAATACGAAGACAAAGTCGGATATGAAAACGAAGGCAAAGGCAAAGACTAAGGATAAGATAAATATTGAATGAAAATGAATGAAATGAATCCAAGGAATTTTTACTAATTGTAACCGACTTCATAAAAGGAAGAGGTTATCAAATCGGCGGAATATATTTTCTTTTATGTACATATGTTGTCGTATAATTTTGGGGGGGGCCACGTGAACCGCTTTCGATAATTCTTGTTTTTTTTTTGTATTGGAAATGCGGCACGTCAAGGGAGGTCCCATAATGATATTTGCGTATAAATATGTAAAATAACTGAGAAGGATCTTTCCGAGCCGTTCGGAACCAGACAAGCGGCTTTCATAGGCTATTTAATGTTCAATCGCCCCACGGTTTGTTCTTTAAGTCGATTTTTATATATTTGTTCTACTGGAGTACTTTCACATACATATCGTTCAAAGTCGATTTCAGTGATTTCGATGTACATATTCATTGTAAGCAAATACATACTTACATGTACGTTCATAATAAACGCGCACACTTATCATCTATTATTCTATTTTAATTTTTTTTTTTTTATGAAACACATTTTCCAGCTCGTCTTATCTGTGGGGGTTCTCATTAAAAATTCACATCCATTATGTCTACGTCCTTTTCCCTTTTACACGCGCGTACAACCATTGTTGCAGATTAAGTTCTCCTTTAATTTTTAAGGGTTCACATAACCTAACAGCATGTTAACACAGTTACATTACAAGTTCATAATATACTTAATTTATAAAATTTCATACAAATTGCGTTCATCATAAATTCTCTGCGAAGGGAGGGACGAAGTCGGAAGGACTAAGAGCCAATGAATTGGCCTGCAAAATGCTACCGTCACCGGCATAATGTTTTTCCTTTTATTCTTTGTTGTTATTGTTTATTTTAAAATCTCTGACTGCGCGACTCGTCCCTTTATTTATTATTCTTTTTTACGCTTTACCTTACTACCTTCATCTTTTTTTGTTCAACCACATTGTAAATGCCTAACTGCTGCCGTTGTGCCATTACCTGTGACCGACTGACGACGGCTGCCGCTACACAGTGGTTTAGAACTGGTATTTTGTATTCAAAATTCACTGGAGCCTGTGGTTTTCACTCAATTTGATTAATTATTTTTTATTGAAAGCTAACGAAATTTGCAAGCGACCAGTTTAGCTCGCTTTTTGAATTTTTGTTTTTTGTATTACATTTTTTAGTGCAAAGTGCAGAAAATGTAGGAATTTTTAAGAAAATCGATTCTACTGTTCCAGTTAATAGATATTACATAATAAAAACTAATTTAAAACAATCATAGGATTTACCCAAAATGAATGAAAAATTTGAAATGTTATAAAAAAAAATGTTCCTAAAAACAAATAAAAATCAGTCTCTAGAAAAATTATGTGTATGCAGTTTTGTAGTTTATTAAATTTTAATGAATAAAGTGTAATTTTGAAATCACTAAGAAGCCGCTTTGGTTTTTAATAATTTTTTTTTCGCCAACATTTCGAGTACATCTTTAAATTTATTAAAAATCAACGCGAACTCTTAGCCACTTTCAACTTGCACTTTGTTGTACTTAAATTTATTGATCTATAAATCTGCATACCCAAAATTTTTATAAAAACCAAAAAAAGAAAAATTTAATTTTGGTGAATATTTTTTCATAACATTTCATTTTTTTTTTTAATTTTGGGAGAACCCTACAATTGTTTGCAAATATTTTTTTTTAATAGATTTTCTTCAAAATTGCTACTTTTTCTGCACTTTGCACTAAAAAATATAATACAAGCAAAAGAAAATTTAAGAATCGGGCGCAAATCGTCTCTTGCAAATTTTATTAGCTTTCATAAAAGAAATAACAATTTTCAAATTGAATGAAAAATGAAGACTCTAGTGAGTTGTGAACACAAAATGCCAATTTTGAACCACTGTGCGCTGCTGCTGCTTTACCTTTACGCTAATGCACTGATCCCCGATCTGTGTACGACTATGGGAACGCGTATGATGGGATGCTTGTTTAGCAGCTGAGCCCTTGTTCAATATGCGTATCGTATGTGGATGTATATGAAGGTAGTCAAGTCAGTCTATCGCTCGCTCCTCTTGTTTCAGAGTTATTCATTCATTTAGTCAGCCTGTCAGGGACGTTGAGAATGCAAATAAAAAACGTTGCTTTTGTTGGTAGTGGTGCGGGATACATTTTGATTTTTTTTACTTCATTCTTGCTTAGTCTTTTAAGGATTTTGATTTGTCTTTTTGGCAGGAAACAAAGAGTGCATACAGTACGAAACAAATAAGAGGAGGAGGAGATGACAATTTCAAAGACAAAGGTATGTGATGTATGTGCACACGCACTCATAAATACAATCATAATGACATATTTGCGGTCATGTTTACCGACTCTTAAAAATCGCTTTTCATACAAAATTTTTTATTATTTTGCCTACCTTTTCTTTTTTGTACGGTTAAGAAGGTCAATAGGCATTAACGCAGAGCTGAATGAAATGATGAGCTCTTGCATTTTATTATGTTCTTTATTTTTATTTTTAAATTTTACTTTATGCAAATTGCACGCATCGCACGGAAGAAAGCAGTCACATGTATTCGACGAAAAGCAGCTGCCACTGCCGCATACTCTGCCTCTGCCTCAGCGCAGCAAGTCGATCAGATACGCTCGGTGCGTACTCTATTATAACGAGATAAAAATCTAGTAGTATATATTTGAGCATATAAATAGCCGGTGTATTATTCGCAAAGCGATTTGTTCATCCTCTTTTCAGCTGTCTTTCAATTACCATTCCCGTTGTGTCTGCCACAAAGAGAAGCCACCTCTACCTATCGCTGTACTTATCTACATGCATAGATACCCTGCAGTGAAATCCCAAACTAGTCAGGAAAAATACTAGTTTACAACTAGAATTCCCTGACTGAAACCGAACTAGTTCGAAAATGACCAGACTTGTACCAAGTACAAAACGATTTATTCAGGCCCTGTTTTGTTTAACTTCGACAGTTTAATACAATAAAGTACACAACATATTATAACTTTTATTTGGGTATATTGTAAACCATTAAATCGAATACG
>NW_016188096.1:0-4212 GCF_001687245.7 Rhagoletis zephyria
AGGGCTAAATCTTCATTAAATCTCACAATGGAGACATAGTATTACTTTCCTTATATNTATATGGTAAATCTCAAAAGATTTAACGTCAAATCTTGTCAGAGGGCTAAATCTTCATTAAATCTCACAATGGAGACATACTCAAAATTGTTCCCCCTTCGATTAGAAACCGATTCGAATTCTAATGTGTTTACCCTAAGGTAGAAGGTTAGAAGACGATTACATAATCTGTCGAGAATTATAGCATTCTCTAAAAAAAAGAGGACTTAGTTCTCGATATCGAGAAAAAGGTTTGATATCAAATTGTATTCTAACGTTGAATTCTAATTGTTTTCTAATGTCTAGTGTTTTTTTCTAATCATTCATCCAATTTTAACATAGTTCTCTAACCTGCGAGAGACATTAGAGAACTACATTCGAATTCTAATGTAAAACAAAATGTTTCCCTAACGTTGGAGACTGTGTTTGCTGGGTAGGTATGTTAAATAAAAACACAGCTTGGGTTTATCTAGCACGTCGAGATTTGTTTTATTGATTGCATGCATATTTTAGAATTTTAAGCGATTTGCATGAAAAAACAAAAATTTATTTATTTAAAATTACATTATTACTTAAAAACCAACCGTTTTAGTTAAAAATACCCACAAAGAAAATTAGAAAAAGTCAGAAACAGAATAATTTTAACTGAAAATTTACGTGACTGAATTTTTTTATTAAATATATTTTTGCTTACATGCTTACCTTAGAATTTTTTAAAAATTTCACGAAAAACCAGAATTGATTAATTGAAAGTTTAATTTTTACTAGAAAACCTGAATTATTAGATATAAACAGGGCTTTTGCTTGGAATTGCTTATTTTTCTTATTCAGGTTTTCCAAGCTTAATTTTAAAAATCATGCTTATTTCTCATTTCAATGTATAAAGCTAAGTAAGGACCCTTTAAGTAAACGGCCAAGAAATAACTTGCTATTGTTTCGTGTGTGTGAATAGTACTGTCCAAGGAGTTTGGACAACTGATATTTTACAGCCTGCTGTCTCACTTTTTCTTTACGAAATAATGGAATGAGCATTTCTGTTGAAAACAAGGGAGACTACCGCTGGGCATTCATGTTAACGACGCACCAATTCCGACGGTGAAAATGCTGCCCATAAAGGAGCACAACAGAATGCTCTGCAAGCAATTCCTAGTAGGGAGCCACAGACGTGGACACCCGAACAGACACTTGCTTGCAGAGGAGCCCTCACCAAGAAGGCATCTACATATATACATATATCCTAGAAAGGAACTTACACATATATCGATGGTCCTTTGCAATAACGACACAATTCAAATTTCAAAGAACTAAAACCCTTACTACTTTTAAGTGGCTCATGTCTCTAATCCTTGTCTAATCCATGCCCAATCCTTACTTAAGCTTAAGTAAGTATGATATGATATAGTAAATTTACTATCCGATAACACTTACACCATATTTTACCGCCAGCAAAGTTGTCTCTCCCAGCAATTTACATAAATTTTCTCGTGGTGCTGTGAACTTCAACGATATTTTTGTTCGGTTTACAGGTATACCAATCCACGATATTGCTTTGAATGCTAATAACTCACAGCCAGGCAACGGTTGAACGTTTTCCATTAAGAAACTCATTTCAATTTGAGTCAGTCGTAAACAACCGATTAAATCTGGTAGTTTCTGTTGCCGCCCAGGAGCATCGTCCTCATACCAACGTTTAATAGCATGAAAAGCATCTTCTTCGCAAGGCACATTCAAATTATTGTTCTCTATAATGGCCTGTAATTTTTCAGCTTCGAAACTAAGAAACTCGGAACTTTGGCTTATCTGAAAAAATTTGGCAACATTTTTTTAGTTTCACTTTTATTTCAACATATTTTGATTAAAGGAAAAATACTGATAAAAATAAAATTTTTCATAAAAACATGGTTGAAATCATGATAAAAATATAGTAAGGTAGAACCGCTGAGAGTCACTTTTGAAATTCTTGACGTATCCAAACAATTTAATTTTTAAATTTACTCACAAACTCACACACACTTTTTCATTTTCAATCTCAAGCAACAACAATTTCGAACAGTTTCAATTTTTTATTTTCACTTTTATATGATTTTAAAATGTTGGCAAACTTCAAAAAAAAATCATGGCCGACAAATTGAGAGAACGGTTCTACCTTGCTATGTTTTTATCATGGTTGAAATCTTGAAATTCCTGCCCGTATTTTGTTTGTAAGTCAAATATGAGTGGCATTGTGCTACTATAATAGCACGGCCGAGTAACCATAGCCAACTTATGTACAGTAGTCGAAAAAATTATAGCCGAACCACATTTTTTATAATATTATTTTTGTTGTTATTTATTTCAGTTAGTGCTGGTTCTCCGAAAGGAATTTAAGCGACAGATAAGCACAAAAGAAATATTCAGGCAGCTCGAGTCGCGTGTCTGGCTTAAGAATGAAAGCCTGATGCATTACATATTTTCGATGCAGCAGATAGCACAGGCTGCGCCCATCGACGAGGGTGAGCTGGTAGTGGACGGTCTACGCGATCACAAAGGGAGCGCTATCATTTTCAGTGGTGCCACTACATTGGATGGGTTGGAGGCGCTGGTACCTAGGTACGAAAAACTACGGCAGAAGATGGCTTGCGAGGGCGAAGCCGGGAAAGCTCAGGCAGCGCCAACCAGATGCTTCAACTGTTCCCGCTTCGGGCATTATGCAAAAGACTGCACACCGAAAAAGCGTNAAGGCGAAGCCGGGAAAGCTCAGGCAGCGCCAACCAGATGCTTCAACTGTTCCCGCTTCGGGCATTATGCAAAAGACTGCACAGCGAAAAAACGCATCCAAGGGTCGTGCTTCAAATGTGGAAAAATGGACCACCAGTACAGGGACTGCCCTGCGAAGTCGGTAGCTGCGATTGACGAGCCAGAGATGGAGGACGAAGTGTACTTTAAGCAAATGGTAAGTGTCGCTTTTTGTGGTAGTCCTAGACAAGTGTTATAATTCGAAAATTTGTTTTCTATATTCGATACGGGCAGCCCAAATAGTTTCAGAAGGCGATCGTTGGTACGAAACAATCTGCACCGCATCCACAACGGCGAATTATTGCCACGCTTTAAAAATGTAGGAGGAAACTCAATCAAGCCTCGGGGAAAAAATTTCAGTTCTAATAAAATACAAAAATGTTTTGAATTCACTAATGTTATATGTATTGCCAGATGACTGGTTACCTTTTCCACTCTTGCTCGGAAGAGATACGGAAATAATTAAAAAGGTAAAGAATACGAAAATTGAGAGCGGTGTGGATTTAAATGAGAACAATTCAGAAGCTGAATCAGTTTTTAAAGAGATGTGTAACATTGATAGTTGTACAAATAGTAGTGAATTAATTGACATCAACCCTCAGTTACCTTCAGTTTTGGCAAATAAGTTTAAAAAGATGATAGAGACTACCTACAGTGAAAACCCAAGTGAACAAGTCCGCGATATTAATTATGAAGCGAAAATAGCTTTGACCTCTAACACACCAACGTTTTGCAAGGCTAGGCGTCTCTCACTCGGAGAGAAAAACGAAGTTAACAATATAATAGCAAATTTGCTATAAAAGGGAATAATTAGACACAGTAACTCACCCTATGCATCACCAATAGTTCTTATGAAAAAAAGTCAGGGGTTACTAGAATGTGTATTGACTACAGCGATTTGAATAAAAAAATCGCAAGAGACAACTATCCTCTACCACTAATCGAGGACTGTTTAGAATACTTAGAAGGCAACAAAATTTTCACTGTCATAGATCTGGAATCGGGTTTTTATCATGTAAAAATGATAAAATATATATAAAATATACATCTTTTGTTATCCCAAACGGCCAATACGAATTTATAAGAATGCCATTTGGTTTGAAAAATGGACCCGCCATATTTCAGAGATTTATTACAACAATTTTAAGAAAATTTATCGNTACAGGAGCTTGAATAAAAAAATCGCAAGAGACAACTATCCTCTACCACTAATCGAGGACTGTTTAGAATACTTAGAAGGCAACAAAATTTTCACTGTCATAGATCTGGAATCGGGTTTTTATCATGTAAAAATGATAAAATATATATAAAATATACATCTTTTGTTATCCCAAACGGCCAATACGAATTTATAAGAATGCCATTTGGTTTGAAAAATGGACCCGCCATATTTCAGAGATT